>NC_134402.1:209508428-209523428 GCF_038048845.1 Mixophyes fleayi | reverse complement strand
TTCCCTACTCCTCTGCCTGTCATCCGATCCCCTACTCCTCTGCCTGTCATCCGATCCCCCCTCCCTCCCCATAGCAGTGTATTTGTGATGTTGTATCTGGCGTGTTTGAAAGCAAACTCTCCTGAGTTTGCTTAATCACAGCTTCATACATTTGAGACTTGTATAGCTGCAGTGGAAAACAGTCGGGAGTTTGATCTCTATCGATTTTGCAAATAGCAGAAGCACAACTCTGGCGCTTTTACATGAAATCTCAGCTTCACACATCTGTGAGCTTCAACTCTCCCGAGAAAATCGCTGGGTTTGCAAAATCGCATCTTGATACATTTACCCCCAGGACTCCAGTATGACACGCGATGGGAGTTCCTAATTTAACGTGTCAGCATGCTAGCGATTTTGTAATTGGAAATCAACTATTATTTGGAATGCCGGAGTGATATTACTCTAATACTGTAATAGAAACTCATTCTATTTTGTCTGGTCTGTTTTGGTACATTAGATATGGTCTAGGATGCTTATATTCTGCTTCCCGTGACTATCTCCGATGTATGTGTAAAACAAAGGATTGATTGACCAATTAATATTCATGCTCTTGTATTAAGTGATGTATACTTCATCAAATATTACTAGATGACTTATGAGGAACATAATTGTCAGGGTAATAAGATCGGACATTTACAACCCTCTGATTTAACAGAGATATGTAGCAACTGATGAACTCCAAAATTGGATCTAGCAGCAGGATGATATAATCATATTGGATTCATCCGATCCCCTTCTCCTCTGCCTGTCATCTGGATCCCCTTCTCCTCTGCCTGTCATCCGATCCCCTACTCCTCTGCCTGTCATCCGATCCCCTACTCCTCTGCCTGTCATCCGATCCCCCCTCCCTCCCCATAGCAGTGTATTTGTGATCCCTTCCCCCCCAGCACTGTGTTTGCAATCCCGATCCCCCCTCCCTCCCCACAGCAAATTTGGTGCACAGGGGTGACATGAAAGAAAAGCTGGTACGCAAAAGCCGGTGCAGAAGTGGTGATGTGAGAAAATCTGGTGCATAGGCAGTGACAAGTGAGAGAAAAGCTAGTGTGAATGGGGGTGACTGAGAGAAAAGCTGGTGCGCAGGGGGTGACATGAGAATAAAGCTGGTGCACTTGGCAATGGCATTTGTGCATGTGATCACAAAGCTGGTTGCAATTGGGGAATGTTTGAGAGAAAGCCATGCACTGGAAATGGAGGGTGCTAGGGTTAGAGGAAATCTTAGGACAAATTACTTTATCAAAACTGTAGTGGATAGGTGGGACAGTCATCTAACAGAGGTGGTAGAGGTTAGTATAATAGAGCAATAATAAAACTCTTGTTTTTTAGGGATTGAGAAAAATAGTGGAAATTAGATTAGCCAAGTTATTTTTTAAAGGCTGTACAATTTTAGGCTTATAAATTTATTATTAATATTTTTACTTTACAAAAAGCCATGAAATTCCATAGACAAAAAACCTTATGGTTTAACATATTCGATTAAGGTTCCTTACACACCATCTAATATGTAAGAAAACTATTGAAACTCTTCCACTCAAACTCCAAAAAGCAATGAAATTACAAAGACTAAGGCAGAAACCTTAATGGACCTGTTACTTGCGCAATACAGACATGGTATGCCATCACATCCTGTGGTTAGCTGCAGATTCAGCACTATCATGGAGTGAGATTGCCGTCACTCACAAAATGGTGGAGCTGCTAATTTACAGATTTGTGTGTTCACTGGAATACACACATACAGTACTATTACATTTTCTTAGTTTAGCTTTATCGTAGTTTAGGGCCTGCGTGTCTTAGAAAGAGACATTAGAGCAATAAAAAAGTAGAACTACAAAAACAAACACCCAATTCATGAAATATTTCATCTGGTATTCTTTGCTGTTGTTGTGGTTACTGAAGGTTCTTTTTTGTGGGTTAGCAAATCTACAGATATTGCAATGACTGCATTTATAGAATCCTTTTATGTCTGAAAGTGCATTAGTGACTGGTTTTTCATTAGTAAGTATACTCGGGGCTAAAATGTCTTTTAATTTTTTTTTTTCTTGAAAATGACAACTGGTTTGTGCGGAAGTATATTGTTTAGTATTGGATCTTTTTTAAGAATATTCCAATGTTTATTGATGGTGGATCTAATTTTTGTCTCGCCACTGTTGTATTGAGTAATAAATAAAATCACATCTTTTTATTCTCCTTTTCATGATATTTCAGTAGGTCCAGTCTATTAGTAGCTTTGGCTTTTTCTATTGCTCCTTGTACCAAGTTATCCGGATAACCTCTCTTTTTAAATCTATCTGCATAAATTTCCAATTGTTCGAAACAGTTTTCCTCATTGCTACAATTTCTTTTTATTCTTTGAAATTACGAGAAGGGGATGTTAGTTTTCAATTTCTTTAAGTGACCACTCTTAAAATGTAAGTAGTCATTTGTGTCTACCGTTTTGATGAAGTTTTTGGTAGTGACTGTGTTACCTGTGTTCATCAAGATTAAGTCTAGGTACTCAATTTGTGAGGTATCAAGTTTAGCTGTGAAAGTGAGATTATATTCGTTGGTATTCAGATAAGAGAGGAATTGATTCAGGCTATCCATATTATCGTTCCACACGAGTATGATGTCATCGATACATCTTTTGTAAAGGACTATATTATCTGAGTATGGGTTAGGGCAGGGTTTCCCAAACCCAATCCTCAGGGCTCCCTAACAGCGCAGGTTTTCCATATCTCCTTGCTGGAGCACAGGTGTATTCATTACTGACTGACACATTGTAACAGATCCACACATGGTCCTAATTATGTCACATGTGATCCAGAAAACCTGCACTGTTGGGGAGCCCTGAGGACTGGGTTTGGGAAACCCTGGGTAAGGGTCATATATGTATTGTTGCTCCCATCCTCCCTTTACAAGGTTCGCGAAGCTGGGTGCGAAAATAGTACCCATAGCTGTCCCTACCGTCTGAAGATAAAAACATAAAATAATTATGTGTGAGGATGAATGTCATCAATTCACAAATAAAATTATTATGCTCTGTGCTGAGATCAGAGTCTGAATTTAAATATTTTTTGCAGGTCTCCATTCAAAGGTTTCAAAAATCTGTAGAACACTCGTCGTGTCTTTGAGATAGGATGTAAGTTTGTTTACATATTTATGTAGGAAAATATCCACATATTCTGATATATGGGACGTGAGAGGATCTATGCCCGCTATGATGGGTCTGCCCGGGGGGTTTCGAGATTTATATGAATTTTCGGAAGAAAGTAAAATATGGGTATAATTGGATTATTGATCATGAGATACTGGAATTCATCTTTATCTAATAATTTATTGTAAAACCCTTTTAGTAAGACTTCTCTTAAAAGAGATACATATTCATCTGTTGGGTCGTGGTTGAGTAGTGTATAAGATACTTTGTCATCAAGAAGTCTCTGTGCTTCCTTGATGTAGTTAGATCTATTCATAAGAACGATACCCCCTCCCTTGTCAGCTTGTTTAATAACTACATTTTGCCTGATCTTTTTTAGCAAAATGTCTTTCAAGGGTTAATTTTCGCGTAAACTTATGAATGTCAATATATAGTTGAAATTTATTGGGTTTCTGTTTCGGAGCAAACGAGAGGCCTTTGCCAAGAATGGATATTTCTGCTTGTGAAAGAGTGTGGTCAGAGAGGTTGAAAATACCTCTTTCTTTAATGTCCTTATTGTTTAATGTACGGATCTTCTTTTTTGATATGATGTTGCCCCCCCATTTTCCTCGTCTTCTGTGTACTTTCATTTTAAGGGGGATGCTCTTCTTATATTTTCCCTTAAAGGGTGTTTTCTGTTTAACAACCTTTCTTTTGGTGTCGGGGCTGGGGATAAAAAATCAGTGTCGGTACATTCATCATTATCTAATGCCGTGAATCTATTTTTAGTTTGTATTTCAAAATGTCTAGGGGGTTTTGGACTATTTCTATACTGGAAAGTATTGTTTCTCCAGGGTTGTGGAGGTGTAGCTTTAACAAATGGATGTGGGTGCATATATCTTTTTGTATTAGGAGCTTTCTTTCAATTCCTAATATTGTCCTGTGCATAATCCTTTTTATCCCTAAAGAATTTCCTTTCTTTTGTTTTAATGACTGTAGATACGTTTTTATCAAGTTTGTTATTGAGTACATTCTCATCTTTTCTAGGAGAATTTCCTTATTTTTTATCTCGTTCTCTACTTTGTGAAACAAACGTCTTTTTTCATGTATAATGAGTTTGATAAGACTTTTTGAGCATTCATGTAGTGTATTGTCCCATTATTTCATAAAGTTGGGTTTTTCTAGACCAAAAGTGGGTAGTTTATTTAACCTTAGACCTCTTGGGATACGATCAACTTTCTGATAGTTTTCTAAACTTTTTAAGTCCCACCATATTTTGGTTTCCTTAGTAAGTCATTTCTCAATATCCCAGAAGAGGTCATCTAATGCGTTATTCTGCTCTGGAATATCAGTATTCTCATTAAATATCTTTTGGCAATTCTCAGACCTCTGAGCTATTCTATTGCCTGATTTCCACATTGTTCTTATATGTATGTCAGACAAAAATACCACAAATAAACCAACACAGGTAAGCTGCCGATATCAAGGGGCAACCAAGTAGATAGAAGTAATGGAATAGAACACGATACCAGATTGGCGCTTGACCCAATGTATGGATAATAAATACAATGATAATCAAAAAGTGATAATAAACAAAGATATAAATAAACAAAACATAAACAAAACACCTCCACAAATATGTGTGGCAGCCAAGTCTCCAATATCGGATCGTTAGACGGAAAAGAGGTATCAAAATGATAAGTTATGGAAGGACGGCGCCTTCAGGTGTAAAAAGAGATAATTGTGTACATATAGTCAGTAAGCTCAGAGAGTCCAGAGACCATAGAATAAAAAAGATGTGATTTCATTTATTACTCAATACAACAGTGGCGAGACAAAAATTAGATCCACCATCAATAAACATTGGAATATTCTTAAAAAAGATCCAATACTGGGGCGTGGCTTGACTGCCATACTGGCCGGACTTCTTTTTCCCCAGCTCTCCATCATCGGGGTATTTATTTGTGGCTATTAGGGTCTTGCAATCCTTTATCAGTCCCTTGGGCACGATTACCAGGTGCACTACACTCTCCCCCACACCTGAAAGTTTAAATATTCTTTGTAGCTGCCATGCATCGCGTTGTCCGCGTTTGGGCCTGCTGCCGCGGTCTGGCGTGTCCTGCGCCCCTACCACCCATCCAGATATTTCTGTGGGGGCTGCCTCCCTGTCCACACCTGCATTAAAGCCCGGAGAACCTACAGTGCAGAGACCTCTACCACCCGCCTACCCAGGTGCCGGAGAAATCAGAACCGCACCACCCGCGGGCCTCCGCGCCCGTCAGCGCATCGGCGCCCCTCTCATAACCAGCCACTCTCCGTCGAGAAAGATCCCCCCCTCACTGGTGGCTGGGTCTGAAATAGCCCCCTGCTTGACACTCTGCGGGCGGACAAGTGGAAGCGGCGAGTCCCGTGTATTCTGACCAGGGCTGCAGGCAACTGAGGTCTGGTCGGGACTGGAGCCTGTGTCTCACCCAACGGAGCCTCTTACTTGTAAGATCCAACTGTGAGAGCCTGTCTGCAAATCCGGAAGTCCTGGACTCCATTGATGGGCTTCTCCTCCGGCCGTGAGTACATGGTATATAAATAAATGATGATGATGATGGTGAATGGATCTGCTGTATAATACAATATCTGTCTTATTGTGCCTGCACTGCCATCTAGCGGCCAAACAGCAAAATTGCAGCTGATGTGAGTCCAACATATGAAAGTGGCAGTACACCTATCTTAAGAATTTTAAAGAAATAGTGATTATATTCAAATCTCTTCCTGGCATCACCGAAATGATGTGAGCAAGTTCCGTGCCAGCTGCCAAATTCCAGGAGTTGCCCACCAGTCGCAGCTCCTACACTCTGTACGTCTGCACATATGTTCTAACTTCGCATCTGGCTCGCTGAGGATGGCCGGGGCCCCTATTTGGTATGAATCTTCTGCTCGGTAGTTTGCTGTATTTGACCCACCCTCCCCTATTCCTCCTTCATCGTTGACCCGTCTCTACTTAGCTATGCCGAAACACAAAAAAAACCATTCGAAGGGTATCCCTCAATATTACCCTAATAAGTCTTCTACAGAACAAACGGGTTCCCCCTGCTCTCACGAGGACTCAGACTCCGACGAAGATGTGTCTGCTCCAGTTACCAAGAAAGACTTTCTCTCCTTGATCAAAGAAATGAAGGAGCTTCGGTCTTCAGTTCACGCTGAGGTTCAACATGCGCTTCATAGTCTGAGATCTAAGGTGTCCTCACTAGGTTCTCGCACGGACCATATTGAGAGGAAGATGGATGATTTCGTCTCAGGTCAAGAAGCAACGGCCCATAACCTAACTCAAATCCGCCAGGAGCTCAGTAGTATCCACGATCATCAGGAGGATATGGACAATCGAGCCCGGAGAAATAACCTCCGAATTAAAGGCATTCCAGAGTCCGTTGAATCTCTACATCTGGACCCCTATCTCCGGAAACTATTTTCCCAGCTGGCTCCAGAAGTCCCGGAAGATCAATTCTTGCTGGATAGAGCCCACAGAGCTCTTAAACCCCATTCATCGGATCAATCTGCACCTAGAGACGTTATCCTCCGCCTTCATTATTTCACGACCAAAGAGGCTGTCTTACAAGCAGCTAGAAAGCTCCCTGCTCTATCCTATGAAGGATTTACCCTCCAAATTTTCCAGGACCTCTCTCCCACTACCTTGTCTCGGAGGCGTGAACTCCAGCCTGTCACCTCAATCCTCAGAGAAAACAACATCAGATATCGATGGGGGTTTCCCTTCCGTCTCTATCTTTGGCACCAGAACCAGCAACTGTCAGCTAGAAGCTTAAGCGAAGCACGGGACCTCCTGCGAAAGATTGGACTGAGTCAACAAGCCTCCCCGGATGCTCCTCAAGCTCTTGCTGACGTGGCGGGCCCTGCCACACCGAGAGCGCAAAGGCTCCCTCGTAGAGACTGGTCAACTGTCTCTCGTCACTCTAAACCGCAATCTGCGGATCCCTGACCAGCAAGTTCCTGTCCCGGCTCCTCCCTCAAAGTACGGCCGCACTTTCCTCTACGGGCCTTGATGTGGCCTTCGTTACTTCTTGATATAGTCCTATAATTGGACACAGAACTCAAGGCTCCCATGTCTTCAGATGTCCTTACCCCTCATTTCCTACTACACTAAAACTATAATGCTGGTGCTAGACACTGTATTGCCTTATATTATCTGTTGCCTTCTCGCTGCCTGAGAAGGCGAGTTGTACTTCTTTATTTCTTCTAGGTGGGGCGAGACACTGAGGATGCGCACACCACAGCTCCTGCTTTTGCCACCGATAAGTAGCTGGGACGCTTTGTTCTATTTACCTCCATGTTGTATTTACGGTTGTTATGGTGTTCATTTGATTCTCTTTCTATAGCTTTTATTGGGCCACACTCGGTGGCTTCACAAGTATCTACTACGATATCCCTTATGTTATTGAGCTATTTCCTACCTCATATAATGTGTTTATTGCTGTTAATTATTACCTTTGCCCTCTCCTTTTCTTGTGCTTCCCCTTCTCCTCATCTACCGTAGAGGTCAGAAATCTCCTTACTCCCTCCTCACTTCCCTCCCTCCCAATAGGTCATACACACTAAAATGGTCTTTCGGATTCCCCTTCTGGGTCCCCCGGCCCTCCGTTTTCTTCTGTGGTTGCTCCTAGTCTACCACCCCCCTTAGAGCTTAGAGCTCTACGCTGGTCCCCCTGATGGCCTGCCCATCATATCCTATCCTCTACCAGCATTCACGCCAAGTATACTTTGGACCGCTATGTCGATCCCCTTGTACCCTTAACCTTCGGTTCTCCCCTCCTTCTCCTCACTGGTCGCCACCTAACAGGTCAGCCCCTGTACACTCTTCCTTCTGTCTCCTCTCCCCTGACATTTCTTCTGTTCTCTAGCGCTCCTCTCATTGATCTTCCTATGACCCTTAACCTTATTTCCTATAATGTCAAGGGCCTCAATTCCCCTCAGAAACGGGCTAAACTCCATTCCTCTCTTAAAGGGGACTTAATATTCCTACAAGAAACTCATTTTGTCCAGCATCTCCACCCCGAGCTTCGCTCCAGAAAATTTCCCTTGACATTCCATGCATGTGACCATAGGCAGAAAAAGCGAGGTGTAGCAATTCTGTTTGCGCGCCATTTAACTTTCGAACTACATGAATCTCATAAAGATAGGGAAGGTAGATTCCTGATCCTCATAGGCACTTTGAATAATCTCCCCTGTACCCTAGTGAACCTCTATGCACCCAACACCGGCCAGCATAGGTTCTTCAAAAAACTGGGTTCTCTGTTAGCGCGTGTTCGTCAAGGTGAACTTATGGTCGCTGGTGACTTCAACACTGTTCTAGCCCCGACTATAGATCGTTCCTCAGGCCCCTCCCCCTTCTCCCTCGAGGAGAGATGCCCACACTACAGCTGCCTTACAGGCTTTTCTAAAACTCCATAACCTATACGACTCATGGAGAGTATTGGATCCTCTGGCCAGGGACTATACCTTCTTTTCTTCTCCCCATAATACCTACTCCCGGATTGACATGATTCTGCTCAGCCACGACCTCACTCTTAAACTTTGCTCCTCCCAAATTTTCCATTACCTGGTCAGACCATGCCCCTGTCTCCGCTGTACTCACCTCCCTTGCTCACCGCCCTCCTAGAGCAACCTGGAGAATCAACGAATCACTCCTACATGATAAAGAAACCACTACTCACCTAAATTCTCTTCTCTCTGAATACTTTGAGACGAAGGACAACCCTGATATCTCTCCTATGACTCTCTGGGACGCCCATAAGGCGGTAATACGGGGTCATCTTATTGCCTTGGCATCTCGGACTAAGCGATTCCGTTTAGCTAAAACTATTCAATTGACGGACTCGCTGAGAGCTTTAGAGCAACGCCACAAATTGAACCCTGATCCCTTGGTTTTCCAGGAAATTGCTTCTGTTCGTGGTGAATTAAATCTCTTGCCGTCTCACCAGGTTGCCAATAAACTAAAGTGGCTCAATCAGCGCTACTACGAAAAGGGCGACAAGGCCGATAGATTGCTGGCCACCAAACTTAGAGCTAAGATTGCGACCCGGAATCTCCTGGCTATCAGGGACTCCGAAGGAGTTTTACACTATGACCCTCAGCGGCTACGCGCTGCCTTCCAATCCTATTACACTAAACTTTATAACCTTCCCCAACCGTCTGATCCTTTAGTCTCCCAGCAACTTGCAGTTGATTGAATCTTTTCTTTCTTCTGCTAAGCTTCCGAAACTATCTCCGCAGGCTAGTACTCTTCTGGGGACTGAGATTACTAGAGAGGAAATTGAACAAACCATAAAGTCTCAGAAAACAGGAAAGGCTCGGGGGCCAGACGGCTTTACTGCAGTGTACTATAAGAGGTTTGCTGGGCTCCTGGTCCCCCGTTTGCACACCCTATTCAACTCAATCCTGACTGGAGGTTCCTGGTCTAGGGAATTCTTGGAGGCTCGGATCTCTGTTATACATAAAGAGGGTAAGGATGTTCACGACTGCTCTAGTTATCGCCCTATCTCTCTGCTTAATATAGATATCAAACTATACGCAAAAAATTTGGCTAATAGACTAAATTCGGTCCTTCCCTCCCCCCTTATACATTATGATCAAGTTGGCTTTATACCGGGGCGTCAGGCCAGAGACAACACCAGGAGAGTCGTTGATCTGATTCATATCATTATTACCAGGAAGACCCCGGCCATTGTTCTCTCCCTTGATGCCGAGAAGGCTTTTGACAGGATCTCCTGGAGCTTTATGTCCCGAGCCTTGTCGGCGTTTGGGATTTCGGGTAACCTCCTCACGGGTATTCAGGCCTTATACTCTCGACCCTCCGCAAGAGTCATGATCAACGGTTCTCCCTCTGACCTTATCGCCATATCCAATGGTACATGCCAGGGGTGCCCTTTGTCGCCTCTCATCTTTGCCCTTGTTATAGAGCCTCTTGCGGCCTCTATCCGGGCCTGCCCGAACATACTGGGTGTGCGGACGGGGAATCTGGAGAGTAAGCTCTCTCTCTTTGCGGACGATGTCCTTCTGACTCTCCTGCTTAAATACTTAGGCATCTTCATTACCAACTCCTATGACTCCCTCTACCGGGAGAACTACCCGGCCCTCTTTGCTAAGATCAAGTCTGAATTGCTCTCCTGGCGCTCACTGATCATTTCGTGGTTGGGCAGGATCATCTCTGTCAAGAGGAATCTCCTTCCTAAGCTCCTCTATTATTTCCAGACCCTTCCTATCCGAGTCCCCCTTTCGCATCTGTCATCTATCCAAAAATGTCTCTCTAGGTTTATCTGGAACGGCCGGTCTCCCAGGATTAAGCTGGCTCTCTTAAAGAGACCCACCAGAGGTGATGGTAGGGGTTTCCCGGATTTGAAAATTTACTATTGGGCGGCTCATCTAAGCCAGGTCGTAGCCTCCTTTGCCCCCCCCCCCCCGCGGCACTGTCGTGGGTTGACATCGAATCCGCCTATCTTAATTTTCCAGTTTTGTCCTGTATATGGGGTCTCTCAAAACAAACTAGATCTCCTCTCACCTCCCAATGTCCTACCCTACTATTTTCAGCTGCAATATGGGATACCTGCCGACCCCACCTCAAGATTCCGGTGTCCTCCCTTACTGTCCTACCTTTTTGGGGTAACCCTGCCTTTTCTCCTGGGCTCTCCGCTGCCTTCTATAGCCCCTGGCTCACTGCGGGAGTTCGATTTGTCGGAGACCCGTTATTTCAGGGGGCCTTCATCTCCTGGGATAGCCTACGCTCTAAATATCCAAGTCTCCATCCTAAATTTTACGAGTACTTACAATTACGACACTTTGTGGGCTCTCTCCTCAGGGGGGCTCCTCTCCCTCCTCCTAGGTCTCCCTTTGAATCTCTATGTCTCTCCTCACCCTTGAGTAGGGGCATGATCTCCTCTATCTATAGCTTAATTCTTAATGTACTTTTACCTCCGAGCGGTAGGCATGAGAGGGAGTGGGAGAGGGATCTACCCCCCCCCAGAGGAGGATTATTGGGAAATCATAAGAGACCAAGTTGCCACCAGCTCTATTTCCACTTCTGTGAAGGAGAACGCATATAAAGTATACTACAGGTGGTACTACACACCAGACAAACTCACCAAAATGTTCCCCTCTAGTTCTCCATTATGTTGGCGGGGTTGTGGCCAGATGGGCTCCTTTTTGCATATTTGGTGGTCCTGCCCTAAAATATCCTCCTTTTGGGATCGAGTTAGGGCCCTCCTCGCCTCCCTCCTTCCATGCCCTGTCCGGAAAGATCCATGGTCCTTTCTTCTCTGTTACCCTTTGATGTATGATGATAGACAGTCTGCAAAATTGGCCTCCCATGTCCTGGCTGCTGCGCGTTGCCTAGTAGCTAAGTCTTGGAAACAAGCTGAACCCCCCACTCTGGCGGCCCTGAGATCCTATATCTGCTTTATTGCCCGGATGGAGCAGAGTACATACCACCTGCATGATAAGGATGATAAATTTCACCAGATTTGGGCCCCTTGGCTTTACTTATAACCCCATACCTCTTGTTCCAACTCCTTCCTCCTAAACAGACTCCCTAGGTTCATAAGCAGCCTGACTCTGAACTCTCAATGCTGTTTTCCTTCCCAGAGAATCTAAGTAGTAATCCCCTCTGAAACTTTTATTGCCCCTCTTCTATTTATTTGTTTCTCTTAAAAAGGAAAGATAGGGATAGGGAACTGTGGGGATACTTGGGAAGTGTGTTCTCTTTTTCTTTCAATCTCGGTGGCGACCAGTGCCCCCCCCCATTATATTGTTATAAAATGTTATAGTTTCTTGAGTATTCTAGATGACAATTGTATACTTATACCCCTTTCATACTGCACCAAAATCCCAGGTTTTTCCTGGGTCGAGCTGAAACGACCCGGGTCTTGATGCAGTATGAATGGTACAAGTCCAAAATCCCCAGCCATTCCCTGCTGCGCAAGTCGTTACAGAGACTTCGCAAGAAACGCAGCCAGAACCAGTGCCGGTGTCAAAGTCTACGCCAGGTCCCAGTTTACGCTCCAACAGTAAGTATCTTTAATAATCTCACATAATAACCAACCATATCTACATACATATATATCTACATAATTGAAAGGAAAAAAAAAGAACTGTATAAACAAAAGTCCCAAACAAAAATAATGTTTGAACATAACTGTCAAAAAAATAGAAGTATATCAACAGAAATGCAAACCAAACACCAATGTTTCTACATAACTTTAAAAAGAGAACTATATCAACAAAAAGCCCAAAAGACAAATATAATACACTCCAAAGTATTAAAACATTAACACGCATATGTTGCAGTGCAAAACTACTGAGCAAGAGGGAGGAGGCCTCAAGCACATATCAGCTTACAACACTGCTTTTTTGTTCTGCCATATTATATATTCTAATGTATGTTTTACTGTGTTTTTTCTACGTACAGTTTACAACGTTCCAAAAAAACGCAAAAGGCTCAACAAAATGGACCAAGCAACTAAAACAATGACAACTGTCATGATGGATCAACTGCGGGAGATGGAAAGCAACATGAGGGAACACGAGAATACACAACTGCAGCATTTCATGCACAATGAGCGGGAACTGCAGGACTCTTTCCTCATGCAAATCATGAACATGCAGGAACGCGTGTTACGGGAAAACCGTGAGTGTATTATGGGATTCATGGACAGACTCCTCTCACGGGTGCAGGCACCTCCTCCAAGTCCTTACTACTATGACGGACATTATCCTATGTACCAGCGGGGGCAACCCATGTTAGGCAACAATAACCCTCCAAACCCGGTACACAATACACAACATGCTCAACCTATGGGTAACCCCAACATAGAATACCCACCAGGTTATCCACTCCAAACCACTCCACCACCAGAAATGCCACAATATAGGCAATTGTAATAATCATGTTTTATGGTCAAATGTTTCATTGTTATTGTTATCATGTATGTTACGTGTGATCTGGAATCACACCGTTAGCTTCTCATATATATATATAACCTGAAAAGCAAATTTGCACTTACTGTTTGGGCACATTTGTGTCTTGGGTTTACTACTTATGTATATATTTTTTTTTTTTTCTACATGCAAGTAAGCACTTTTATATTGTGTCATTTTATATTTTGTTGTGAAGAGACATATGAGGAAATATGTACAAAACAAAATACAATATGTGAAATAAACATATATTTTTTAATTTTACATTTGTGTCGTACATTCAAACAAGTGAGGTCAAATTGGCAGTGAGGGTGGTCCTAATAAGTTCAGCAGAGGTATTGGTGCGCTCTCCTTCAAAAGTACTGGAGTCCACTGACAGCACTGGCATTTCAGATTCCTGCACATTCCACTCTGGTAGAAATTGGTCTTTTTGAATTTCACAAATGTTATGTAAAATACAGCAAGCAGCAACCACGTGGGGCACAAGCTTGGTGTCAATGTCAATGCGCTTCAATAGACAGCGCCAACGTCCTTTCAAGCGCCCAAAAGCATTTTCCACCACCATCCGAGCCGAGCTGAGGGTATGTGTAAACCGGATCTGTTCCTGAGACAGGTGATGTTGCCGAGTGAACCCCTTCATCAGCCAGCGCCTCAAAGGGTAAGCAGCATCCCCAATGATGTGTACCGGTATCTCCACACCATCAACAAACGTAGAGTTCTATAAATAAAAACATGCAGTTTCACGTCACCATGTTTAAAATATTGGTCAAATAACGCAGTACACTTGGTACTATATGGTGAAAATGCATATTGCAAGTGTTACATCTGTATATAAAAAGGGGCAGTAAATACATACAATATCGATAGCAAACAATAGTATATAAGCTTCAATTACAAATACATCATACAACATTACACCAATATTTACCTCTCTAGGGAACAGCCAGCCATCTTGTCTTTCCTCAGCTATTTGGTAAAGGTCTGAATTTGCTAGAACTCTGGCGTCATGGTAACATCCAGGCCACCCAATGAAAACATCTGTGAAACTAACATAAAAAAAACCCATATATAAATATGTTTAACAATACCCATTACACATGGCACAGTCACATACAAAAAACCCATAAAAAATGCTTACCAATAGTTGTGGTCAACAACAGCCTGCAGAATGATGGAATGCCAGCCTTTGCGGTTGTAGTAATCTGCATGGTTGTCTGTGGGGGCAATGATGGGGATGTGTGTCCCGTCTATGGCTCCAGCACACTGTGGAAACCCACGCTTCAGGAATCCTGCAATTGTATCATCCAGGCGCTGACCTTGCAGTAAGGAGATGAAGCGATGATACAGGGCTTCCAGCAATGCTGTGGTGACTTCATGCACTAGAGTGCACACCGTGGATATCCCCACTCCACACAAGCAGGAGATTGTCCGGTATTCTCCAGGGGTAGCATACCACTACAACACAATAGAAAGGCGCCTACATGGTGGAATAGGTTTCCCAAAGTTAGTGGCCTTACTGGAAAGTGCTGGGGTTATAAGGTCCAGCACATAGTTAAATGTCCCACATGACATTCTGAAGTGTTGCATCCACTGCTGTTCCTCAAACGCTTCCACAGTAGACCAGAAAGCTTCTCCGTGGCTACGCTCTCTGGCACGCATGGTTCGGTTACTGGCAGCACGGAATCTCAAAATTGAGGCAATGCTGGCCCTGAGAAACGCTCTCCTCCTGCGCATATACAGACACCGAGTTTTCTTTTGTTGTGCCATAAACTTCGCCTTTCTCCTCCTGAACTGGGACTGTGCAAGAGTGCACAGTGTCAGCAGCTGCAGCAAACTCTCATTTGCTGCATAAAACATCAAAAAAAAAAATACTAGTA
>NC_134402.1:209498428-209503428 GCF_038048845.1 Mixophyes fleayi | reverse complement strand
TTCTCTCTGAGACAGTTTCCTCTGTAGGTCACCACCTCTTGGTCCTAGTTCAACCTTCTCTATAGCCATAAACTTAATGAATAAGGGATCAGCCTGATGTCTCTCTGCAAAATGTTTAGACACAGAGTGACTAAGAACCCTATTTTTTATGTTTCTGACATGCTCTTGTATGCGGATTTTCAAAAATCTCTTGGTCTTACCAACATACTTAAGACCACAATCACATTCAAGGAGATAGATGACCGAAGATGACAGGCAATTAAAAAGTCCTTTGACCTGAAACTTCACACTGTTACTTGAATCATAAAAGAACTTACTGATGGAGGGCGTATACTGACAAATACTACAATGGTTACAGCGTACACTTCCTTTGGTGCTTAAAAAAGAAGAAAGGGTGGCGGTAGCAGAACGTTCTCTAAGTCTGCTCGGCGCCAGAATGTCTTTCAAATTACAACCTTTTTTAAAAACAATGTTAGGTTTAGCAGGAAGTACCTCATGTAATATTGGGTCCTTCATCAGAACGCCCCAATGTCTGTTGAGGACAGCTCTAATGTGTCCTTCCTTGCTGTTGTAGGTGGTAACAAAAGGAACGCTAAATTCTTTATTAGCATGTGTAGTATATTGGAGGAGACTAGAGCGTTCTAAGTTCTTTGTTTTCTCTAGTGCCTCCACTAAAAGAGTATCTGGATAACCCCTATGTCTAAACCTCTCTGCATAGAGGTCAAGTTGAGCATTACAGAAAGTTTCTTCACTACAGTTACGTTTAATTCGATGAAATTGAGAATATGGTATATTTTGTTTGCATTTCTTAACATGAGAACTACCAAAATGCAAATAACTGTTAGTGTCGACTGGTTTCATGTAATTACGGGTTATGATGGCATCTCCTTGTCCCAAAAGAATCAAATCTAGAAATTCAATTTGAGTTTTATCATATTTCATAGTGAATTTCAGATTGAAATCATTGTGGCTTATATGAGAAAAAAAGTCCTGAAGACCTATAATGTCACCCTTCCATATCAAAACAATATCGTCAATATACCTCTTGTATAGTACGATATTGTCAAAAAAGTATTTGGATGAGTATACACATTGCTCCTCCCACATACCCATGAAAATGTTGGCAAAATTCGGTGCAAAAACTGTGCCCATGGCGGTGCCGCACATTTGCAAATAAAATTTAGTGGAAAATGAAAAATAATTATGTGTGAGTATAAAACGAATCAGAGTACATATGAAATCTTGGTGTATAGTGGATAAGCTGTTATCCATCTCCAACATTAGTTTAACAGCCATAATTCCTTTATCATGTTCAATTGAAGTGTAGAGTGCCTGAACATCTATAGTGACCCAATACAGGTCATCAGCCCATTTATGATCTTGAAGAATTTGCAAAATATGAGTGGTGTCCTTAATATAGGATTTCAGAGATTGTACATGCTCACGAAGGAAGACATCAACATACTTAGAGACATTAGAGGTCAATGAGTCAATGCCTGCTATTATTGGCCTACCAGGCGGATTTACCAAATTTTTATGAATTTTTGGCAAATGATAAAAAATGGGCAACACAGGATAATTTGTCATCATAAATTGAAACTCCTCCTTAGTGATGATGTTTCTATAAAGAGCACCCGTGAGTAGATCTCTCAATTCCATAACAAAACCGGCTGTAGGATCAACAACCAATGGGGCATAGGAAGACATATCTCCAAGGAGCCTTAAGGCTTCATTAGTATAGTCTACCCTGTTTTGTAACACAATGCCTCCTCCTTTGTCAGCCTGTCTAATAATGATCCCAAAATTATCACGTAGCTCTGAAACTGCCTTATTTTCTTGAATATTAAGATTATGGGGAACACGTACTTTATTGGCTCGATCACATAAATCACTTGTGACTAAATCTTGAAAGATTTCAATATATTTACTCTTGGACTCAAGAGGAAGGAACTTAGAAGGAAGTTTTAATCCTGATTTCGAATTCATTTCAAAGTTATTGACAAGATTAACATCCTTCTTGGCAAAATGCCTTTTCAGGATGATCTTCCTAATAAATTTATTAATGTCTAAATACAATTGAAACTTGTCAGGACCTTTAGCTGGTGCAAAAGACAGCCCTTTTTTAAGGACTGAAACTTCAGATCTACTGAGAACATGGGAGGATAGATTAAAAATCCCTTCTTTTTTTAAATCACTATTTTCAACTAGACATGTCTCCTTTTTTGGTTTCTTACATCCCCCTCGTTTACCTCTTGTTCTGAGTGTCTGCGTTTTAATACAACTGATTATACAAGAAAAAAAAGAAAATGTTTCACAGTCTAGAGAAGGATATTAATGATAAAGAGGCTATCTTAAATACATACAAAGATAACCCCCTTTTTTCAGACAATGAGGAAGTGCTTAACAAAAAATTAGATAGGGTTGAGTCTGATGTTATCAAGATTAAGGAAAGAAAATTTTTTAGAGACAAACATGATTACGAAAAAAATAATGTAAGAAACCAAAAAAGGAGACATGTCTAGTTGAAAATAGTGATTTAAAAAAAGAAGGGATTTTTAATCTATCCTCCCATGTTCTCAGTAGATCTGAAGTTTCAGTCCTTAAAAAAGGGCTGTCTTTTGCACCAGCTAAAGGTCCTGACAAGTTTCAATTGTATTTAGACATTAATAAATTTATTAGGAAGATCATCCTGAAAAGGCATTTTGCCAAGAAGGATGTTAATCTTGTCAATAACTTTGAAATGAATTCGAAATCAGGATTAAAACTTCCTTCTAAGTTCCTTCCTCTTGAGTCCAAGAGTAAATATATTGAAATCTTTCAAGATTTAGTCACAAGTGATTTATGTGATCGAGCCAATAAAGTACGTGTTCCCCATAATCTTAATATTCAAGAAAATAAGGCAGTTTCAGAGCTACGTGATAATTTTGGGATCATTATTAGACAGGCTGACAAAGGAGGAGGCATTGTGTTACAAAACAGGGTAGACTATACTAATGAAGCCTTAAGGCTCCTTGGAGATATGTCTTCCTATGCCCCATTGGATGTTGATCCTACAGCCGGTTTTGTTATGGAATTGAGAGATCTACTCACGGGTGCTCTTTATAGAAACATCATCACTAAGGAGGAGTTTCAATTTATGATGACAAATTATCCTGTGTTGCCCATTTTTTATCATTTGCCAAAAATTCATAAAAATTTGGTAAATCCGCCTGGTAGGCCAATAATAGCAGGCATTGACTCATTGACCTCTAATGTCTCTAAGTATGTTGATGTCTTCCTTCGTGAGCATGTACAATCTCTGAAATCCTATATTAAGGACACCACTCATATTTTGCAAATTCTTCAAGATCATAAATGGGCTGATGACCTGTATTGGGTCACTATAGATGTTCAGGCACTCTACACTTCAATTGAACATGATAAAGGAATTATGGCTGTTAAACTAATGTTGGAGATGGATAACAGCTTATCCACTATACACCAAGATTTCATATGTACTCTGATTCGTTTTATACTCACACATAATTATTTTTCATTTTCCACTAAATTTTATTTGCAAATGTGCGGCACCGCCATGGGCACAGTTTTTGCACCGAATTTTGCCAACATTTTCATGGGTATGTGGGAGGAGCAATGTGTATACTCATCCAAATACTTTTTTGACAATATCGTACTATACAAGAGGTATATTGACGATATTGTTTTGATATGGAAGGGTGACATTATAGGTCTTCAGGACTTTTTTTCTCATATAAGCCACAATGATTTCAATCTGAAATTCACTATGAAATATGATAAAACTCAAATTGAATTTCTAGATTTGATTCTTTTGGGACAAGGAGATGCCATCATAACCCGTAATTACATGAAACCAGTCGACACTAACAGTTATTTGCATTTTGGTAGTTCTCATGTTAAGAAATGCAAACAAAATATACCATATTCTCAATTTCATCGAATTAAACGTAACTGTAGTGAAGAAACTTTCTGTAATGCTCAACTTGACCTCTATGCAGAGAGGTTTAGACATAGGGGTTATCCAGATACTCTTTTAGTGGAGGCACTAGAGAAAACAAAGAACTTAGAACGCTCTAGTCTCCTTCAATATACTACACATGCTAATAAAGAATTTAGCGTTCCTTTTGTTACCACCTACAACAGCAAGGAAGGACACATTAGAGCTGTCCTCAACAGACATTGGGGCGTTCTGATGAAGGACCCAATATTACATGAGGTACTTCCTGCTAAACCTAACATTGTTTTTAAAAAAGGTTGTAATTTGAAAGACATTCTGGCGCCGAGCAGACTTAGAGAACGTTCTGCTACCGCCACCCTTTCTTCTTTTTTAAGCACCAAAGGAAGTGTACGCTGTAACCATTGTAGTATTTGTCAGTATACGCCCTCCATCAGTAAGTTCTTTTATGATTCAAGTAACAGTGTGAAGTTTCAGGTCAAAGGACTTTTTAATTGCCTGTCATCTTCGGTCATCTATCTCCTTGAATGTGATTGTGGTCTTAAGTATGTTGGTAAGACCAAGAGATTTTTGAAAATCCGCATACAAGAGCATGTCAGAAACATAAAAAATAGGGTTCTTAGTCACTCTGTGTCTAAACATTTTGCAGAGAGACATCAGGCTGATCCCTTATCCATTAAGTTTATGGCTATAGAGAAGGTTGAACTAGGACCAAGAGGTGGTGACCTACAGAGGAAACTGTCTCAGAGAGAAATGTATTGGATTTTTACATTGAATACACTCACGCCTTTTGGGCTTAATGACAGCTACGAGATAGCCCCATTTTTATGAGTCCTCTTTCTGGTGTTTTTACTTCATTATTGTCAGGATCTTACTTTACTAGTTTAGATTATGGTCATTAGATGTGTGGTGCTACATCCCTGTTTTATTCCTATGTACATCTATATTACTTATGCCATTGTCTCATTGATGGTATGGTTCATACATAGTTTGGTTTTGAGGTTGTCTCTCAGAAATATTTACAATT
>NC_134402.1:209473428-209485928 GCF_038048845.1 Mixophyes fleayi | reverse complement strand
GTTTTTCCACCGTTTCTGGTGGCAACTCCTATAATGAAGATAACTATTCGTATCAACTTGTTTGATATAGTTTCTAGTAATAACCTTATCATTATCCGATGTTAAAATTAAATCCAAATATTCAACCTGCGTTTGACTAATAGAAGCGGTAAATGTTAAATTATAATCGTTAACGCTAATGAGTTCCAAGAAATTACTAAACTCATCTAGAGTTCCACTCCAGATGATTAGTATGTCATCTATGTAATGTTTAAAAAGTTTGATTTTATCAATAAAGGGATTATTATGGTATATACATTTTGTTTCCCAACTGCCCATGTGTAAGTTTGCAAAACTCGGAGCAAATGTTGTACCCATGGCTGTACCGCATATTTGAAGGTAAAACACTTCTAAAAAATTAAAATAATTATGAGACAAAATAAAATCCATCAATTTGCAAATAAAATTGCCATGTTCAGCCGAAATGCTTGAGTCCCCATCTAGGAACTCCTTACAAGAACAAATCCCCTTATCATGCTGAATAGATGTATAGAGGGATTGTACATCAATAGTCACCCAATAAAACTTGGGGTCCCATACAAAATCATTCAAAATTTGAAGAATATTATTTGTATCTTTCAGATATGAGTCTAAATTCACCACATATTTATTAAGAAAATAGTCCACATATTTTGATAAATGAGACGTCAGGGAATCTATCCCAGCGATTATAGGCCTCCCTGGAGGTCTGGTCATATCCTTGTGGATTTTAGGGAGGTAATAAAAAATCGGAACAGTGGGATAAGTGGTATATAAAAACTGGAATTCCTCTTTATTTATAATGTTGTCACGTAAACCTTGAGTTAATAACTCACGGAGTATTAAGATATACTCTTGAGTGGGATCCGATGACAATTTAATATAAAATGTATTATCTCCCAGAAGTCTATCAGCTTCTGATATGTAGTCTAAGCGATTTAAAATCACAATACCCCCCCCCCCCCCTTATCTGCTTGTTTGATTACAATATCATTATTAGTTTGTAATCCCTTAAGGGCAGATTTTTCACAAGGTGTAAGATTCATATGTGTCTTATGCTTATCATTCGAGTGACATAAGTCCTGTATAACTAAATCTTGAAAAATATGTAGATGATTACTTTTAGATTCAAGTGGGTAAAATTTCGATGGTAATTTTAACCCTGATTTAGAAGACTCATAGTTACTAATACACGCTGAGTCTTTTTTAACAAAATGCCTTTTTAAGGTCAATTTCCGGATGAATTTGTGTACATCTACATAAAGTTGGAACTTATTGGGCTGTTTGGTTGGAGCAAATGATAAACCCCTATCTAAAACTGAAATTTCAGGTTTGGATAATGTATGTTTAGATAGATTAAAAATACCCTTTAATTTTAAATCCTCATTAGATATTACAGATAGCGTCTTTTGTATACTTTGGGTTCCCCCTCGCTTTCCTCGTCGTCTACTAGTCTCCTTTTTAGGGGTGACGCTATTTTTATATTTTCTTTGAATTGTATTTTGCGGTGTAATAACCTCTCTCGGTTGGATGGTCCTGGAGATAAAAAATCATCTGTATCACTATCTGATACCGATAGAGTTGCGAATCTATTTTTCAGGATAGGCTCAAAATGTACCTGCTTATTTGGTTTTGGGCTAGATTGTGCGAAGGTTCTTTTTGTAGGGACTTTCCTCCATTTGTTACCATTATTGGAGGTTCTCTCAGAATGTTCCTCGTATGTAGGTTTATATTGGGTCCTATTTTTGGACCACTTTTTAACATTAGCATGTTGATAATCTTTCTTATCCCTATTAAATTTCCGTTCTTTGGTTTTGATAACTTCGGTCTCTACTCTATCCAACTTTTTGTTTAGCACAACCTCATTGGCCTTAAAATTTTCACTTTCTTTATCTTTAAAGGGCTGTAGGAGTATTTCCTTAGCCTCTAGTTCTTTTTCAATGTTCTTGAAGATGTTTGTTTTTTCAGTTATAATTAATTTTATTAACCTCAATGAACATTCATGTAAAATGTTATCCCATTCTGAGATAAAGGTAGGATTATCATGGCCAAAAGTAGGTGTTTTATTTAATCTAAGACCTCTAGGGATCCTATTGACGTCTATGTAGGACTCAAGACATTTTATGTCCCACCAAGCTTTTGTTTCTTTGATCAAAAGTTTTTCAATATCCCAAAAGAGTTGGTCAAGATCATTATTATGATCTGTTTTAACTAAATTATCGTCAAAGATTTTGTGACAAAAGTCATTTCTAGAATTAATTCTATTTGCCGATTTCCACATAATCAATATATAAAAGAACCGTGTGTAGAAGCTGCCTATATCATAAACCAATACTATAACCACAACAATAGATATACACTGGCGCTGTCCACCACATCAGTTAGTATTGTATATAAAAAGGTTCACAGTACTATATAGTATCAGAAATTAGTAATTAAAAGTCCACAATCACTTCACTCATGTATGAGTGGCAGCCACGTAGAAGCCTGTATCCAGATGGTCAATCCAGAAGAAAATAGTCACTAGAACAAAGCACAGGCGGGGCGCCTCATAGTGTTATACCAGGACAACAAGAAAAAAATGTGTATATATATGCGTACCGTCAGGTAAAGATGTATCATCTAGACTTGAGTGGATCCTCTTAGGGAGTTGTAACACTGGATCTCAACTCAGGAACAATCCAAAGGCATGGAAAAAGGCAAACATAGTATAATATTGTAATGCAAAGAATAATGCACCACGTGAAACACCACAGAATGTTCAACCAGGTGTGGTATTAAAGAATGCACCAGGATATATGTATAGAACAACGTAGCCCAAAAAAAAACAAAAAAAAACAAAACACACACCACTTTGTGTATAAGTAATAATTCATATGCGTACCAGAAATATGAGCATAATAGCCAGAAGATGTTTTTCTTTAAAAGCAGCTGTATCTCATACAATGGATACCCAGATATACGGGCAAAATAGCCAGAAGATGTTTTCCTTTAAAAGCAGCTGTATCTCGTGCAATGGACACCCTTCCAGCGGCGGTATAATAAATGGAAGGGAATACAATTGTAAAGAGCAATAAAATTTAATAAACAAAGTAATACTGAACTCACATATAGTTCACCAGGTACAGCTGATCAACAGTAAGGCTCGACGCGTTTCGTCTTGATAATCACAAGACTTCCTCAGGAGCATAGAGATGTGTAACACCGGATTAACCGGCTTTTTATCGAGTCCGTGCGCCATTTTGGCGCATGCGCACAATCCGCCACAGTGTGCGCAGGCGCGGGATCGGAAATAGAAAAAACTTTATTGTAAACGGATTCAAAGTGCAATCCCGACAATAACAATAAAACAGCATGTTAGATGCGATCCGTACACAGCGCCAGAGTATATATACTTATGAACAAGGACCATATATGCGGCAGAGAGTGCCGCTAGAACTAACAAATAGTGCTATATAAGGAAAACATATAAAGAAAACATTAACAGCACTAGATGGTAACCATCACATGTAATCCATGTAACACAATATTAATAAAAATTCTAATGAAGTGTAGAGTGACTTGTGTATAAAAGAATGTAAACTACCCACACATTATATTATCAGAGGACATATTTATAAAGTGCAAATACATACTACATGTCTAAAAAGACATTCAATATCATAACCCATATCTATATAATATGCGTCTAATATGTGATCCATAGATAACGAAACTAATGGAAAAAGCTGCCCTTAAGGGATTACAAACTAATAATGATATTGTAATCAAACAAGCAGATAAGGGGGGGGGTATTGTGATTTTAAATCGCTTAGACTACATATCAGAAGCTGATAGACTTCTGGGAGATAATACATTTTATATTAAATTGTCATCGGATCCCACTCAAGAGTATATCTTAATACTCCGTGAGTTATTAACTCAAGGTTTACGTGACAACATTATAAATAAAGAGGAATTCCAGTTTTTATATACCATTTATCCCACTGTTCCGATTTTTTATTACCTCCCTAAAATCCACAAGGATATGACCAGACCTCCAGGGAGGCCTATAATCGCTGGGATAGATTCCCTGACGTCTCATTTATCAAAATATGTGGACTATTTTCTTAATAAATATGTGGTGAATTTAGACTCATATCTGAAAGATACAAATAATATTCTTCAAATTTTGAATGATTTTGTATGGGACCCCAAGTTTTATTGGGTGACTATTGATGTACAATCCCTCTATACATCTATTCAGCATGATAAGGGGATTTGTTCTTGTAAGGAGTTCCTAGATGGGGACTCAAGCATTTCGGCTGAACATGGCAATTTTATTTGCAAATTGATGGATTTTATTTTGTCTCATATTTATTTTAATTTTTTAGAAGTGTTTTACCTTCAAATATGCGGTACAGCCATGGGTACAACATTTGCTCCGAGTTTTGCAAACTTACACATGGGCAGTTGGGAAACAAAATGTATATACCATAATAATCCCTTTATTGATAAAATCAAACTTTTTAAACGTTACATAGATGACATACTATATATATATACAGACACACTATATATATATACACGCATATTTATATATATATATATATATATACACATCCACACACACATATACATACACATATATATATATATATATACACACACACATATATATATATAAATATATATATATATATATATATATATATATATATAGATATATATATACACACACACACACACATATATATATATATATATATATATTTATATATATATATATATTGTCGAAGTCAGCAAATTGGATAAAGTCATTTCAATTAAAGTCTAGCAAACTTGGTTGTCGCTGTCTGAAAAGATGCGTATGGTACGCATCTACGTAGAAGGGCACGCTACGGCGTGAAAGGGCGTACGCAGCCACTACACGTGGCAGCAACAGTAATTGGTCTTTTACCATACATTCGCACAAACACGCATACTTATAAAATAGTACACATTAATGGTAGTTGCAACACATAGTCAGTTATGTCGAAATATAGTAGTATTTATATGTTATATCAGAGTTACATGCATATTAGTGAAATACACGGAACAGGTTGAAGAAATAACATCATGAGTGGTATCATAATGAACCTTGTTACATATCCTACTGTTTGGTTCACTCTACGAGGGAATCGCAGAGTGCATACGCAAGTTATGAATGATAGGGAATTATGAACTACTTAAGACTAAGGAATCCTGGCGGGAAGAGCAGAGCATACCCCCCTGCAGAGATGACCCCCTCCTTTGGATTCCTTAGGATGAACCAGCCAATGATTGACGACCCCTTGGACATTCCTGAGACCTGGACCAATAGATGCAAGCTATACCATCTTCATTGTATTACTGTATTTGATTGTGTATATAAGCAGCAGCTTGTGTTTCAGAGTGCAGACATCTTGTCCCCAGACTTCAGGATTGAATGACTGCACTGGATCCAGAGCGCCTGCGATAAGTAACGGCTGTATTTACTATTACTTCGCTTGAGCATATTTATTCTACTTATTGCGAATAAATCTTTGTGCTTTGGAAACACAAATCGAGGTTCGACAATCGTTATTGGTTAGCGATAAAGCGCACCTAACAATTTGGGGGCTCGTGAGCTTTGGAGGTTTCTTTGCCGATGATACGCAAGTCCAATGGATTTCGGTTCCTCAACAAAGGGTGGAGACGCGTCATAAACGGGTAAGAACGCATGGTGTTCAAAACCTGAATTTTACTCTGTGTTGTGAAACCGAATGTCCGTTTTGCATTATCTAGGGCACGCTAACTAGAACCTAGGGACAAAAGAGAAAACTGTTTATTTTTTCTGTCATTGTGCGTTTTAACTGCATTGCATTGCTCAGCGTATGTGTATTTCCTGCTGTGCGTACGCGAACTTCCGGTAGACTTGCCACGTGGTTAAACAATCGTTTTGATAGTTATTGTACATGTATAGTATAATTACTTGTGAAAGCCTCTGAGATATTATTACTGTTGTTGGGAACTTTTGATTTTCTGCGCAGAAAAGGTGTATAGTGTGCGATGTTGTAACGTAGATACACTGTTCATTATTCATTGTGCTCAGTTGCTGTCTGACGAGGCGGATTGCCCAACTGAAGGACGGTATACAGGGCAGGTATACCGAATGCGAAAACCGGGTTTTTCACAAAGCGCTACCAATAGATCGCAAGGTTTGCTAATAATTAGTATTGGTAGGCAGTGCGATCTAACCGCATCTTGAGTGCGAATTGGTGAAGCAGCTAGGAGGAATTATATTGGAAAGGCTGGTTGATTGTATTGACTTTGTTCTCCCAGTTATAATAAACTCAGCAGATTTTGTGGTTGAGCCAGGGTATCGAGGAGCTGATAGCCCTTGGGGCCCACAGTGATATTTCTGTATTAGGGATCCTCGCCAGGGGCGAGAAAAGCGAGTGAACGCGGCTAAAGGAAATACGTTCACCGAGCATTAGAGATCTCTAGGTGTGATTGTAGCAAAAAAGAGTTGGTATATTGTTCAACATGGGTGCTAAGCATACGCTAGAGATGGTCAGTGTACTGCCTAAGGAAGGTCCTATTGGTTCAGCGAGGTTTCTCATGTGTAAGAAATATGGTGCATACGCAACTGTGTATTGTGACACGTGGGTCAAAATGACCAAAACTTGTGATAGGCCTTTCCCAACAATAGGAAGTTTTAATGCAGAGGTACTAAATACTGTAAAAGATAAAGTATGGTTGATTACCTCAACGAAAGTGAGGAATAAACATAATGATTGTTTAAAATTGTGGCAAATGGAAGGTAACACGTGGCAGAGTAGCGAATGCAAACTGGAAGTATGCGTGACGAAAAGCACGCGCAAGTCGGATGTAATCGTTGCGAATCGTGTCGAACTCAGTGCAAGCGCGCCCCCGCCACCTTATGTGGCGGGAGGGGTGAGTACAGCCGTTGTTAAAACTGAAAATAGAAAAATTGATAAGTTGTATCCTGTTTTAAGCCAGTTTAAATCAAGTGTATCTGAAAGTGAAGATGAACCCACTGTGATTTCGGCCATTGCCCATGCTGTTAGTGTACTAGAGGCTCAGCGCAAGTACGAGAAAATGGCTGAGATAGGTGAGAGTAGTGTGATCACTAGGAGTGAAAGCGTTCTAAATCTAGAACCAGCAAATCCTGTAGTGTCCCCTGAAGTCAGTGCACCAGAGCACCAGAGGGTGCGTTCCCGGTCCGCACAATATCAGTTCCCAATGGGAAACCGGATAAGGATGGTGTAGTTCCTTTAAGAAATGTTACAATGCATTGTCCCTGGACTAGATCAGAATTACGTTCCATTATGACTGAATTCCCAGATCCTAGAAAAGAGTTGGCTAAGTGTCAGAAATTTGTTAAAGACTTAGGAAATGCCCACGAACCAACCAATAAGGATTGGCGTGTAGTGTTGAGGGCGTGTCTTCCTCCCAATACTAACATACAAAAATTCATTGAAGATTGTTTGTTGAAGGAAGATGACACCTTGACTGATGAGATTAACCAAAAGAATATAGAACAAATTGTCAAACACTTAGCCATCTATTTTCCAGTAGTAGTAAATTGGAGTAAGATTTTCACCATTAAACAAAAGGATAGTGAAACAGCAGCAGATTACTTCACTAGAGCTATAGCAGCGATAACACGATTTACTGGGATATCCAACATAAGTGAGGACCCACATCACAGAGAGGTAGCTGTAGGGGTACTGATGGATGGCCTTAGAGAAAATCTAAAAACAAGAGTACAAACCTCAACCTCTGGTTGGAGAGGCAGCACGGTAGATTCTCTTAGAGAAGTTGCTGTGGAACACGACAAAAACCTTTTTAGAAAAAGGGAGGAGAAAAGTGATAGGTTAATGACGGTAAGTATACAGGCTCTAGAAAGGGTGCATACACGACCACCAGCATACAACCCATATAACAAGAAACCTAAAGTGATCAGTTGTTTCAACTGTAACGAGGAAGGACATTACGCTAGAGATTGTAAAAAGGAAAGACTCAATACACAGAAAGGTGGGTCACATAGATATCCTCCAAGGAGGGATTCACATAGACTAGAAGACTCACATTTACCCGCGCTTATTACAGCAGCAAATGCTGCGCGGGAAATCAATAGTCAGCGCTAGGGGTCAGGTCATACCTGTAGTCTACAGCCAGTGAGGTTAACTGAGAGTCAGAGTGAAGAACCAACAATGATAGTTGACATAGCTGGTAGGAAACAAACCTTTCTTGTAGATACAGGGGCGGCCCGATCTGTGATAACCTCTCCTTTCAATCTACAGGTGACCAGTAAAACCATTCCAGCTATGGGGGTAACAGGAAAAGTGTTACATTATCCTCTAACTAAACCCGCCGAAGTTACTATCGGGCCTCTGCATACTAAGCATTCGTTTCTCTTAGCTGCAGCGGCTCCTACTAACTTGCAAGGGAGAGACTTGTTATGTAAAATGGGATGTGTCATATACTGTAATTCTGATGGTGTGTTCTTAGATATACCGGAGAAGGTCGCACATGAGGTACAGGATATATTGTACACCCCTCAAAGTTTAATGTTACACTCACCTGTTATAGAACAAAGTCCATCTCAAGTAAAGGGGATGTTGCTGGAAATACCAGGTTCCCTATGGACCAGAGATGGACAGGACACTGGACTGATGGCAAACATAGCCCCTGTCATGGTCAATCTAAAAAGTGGTAGGATAGCTCCAAAAATCCCACAGTATCCATTAAAACCGGAGGTGGAACTAGGGGTATATCTTGTTATTGAGAGGCTGTTACAACAAGGGATTTTAATTCGTACAGCTAGTACAGCAAATAGTCCCATTTTCCCTGTGAAGAATGGGGGGAGGGGCTATAGATTAGTCCAGGACTTAAGGGGAATTAACAAAGTTGTTGAGAGCCAATTCCCTGTAGTGCCGGATCCAGCTGTCATCCTCATGCAGATTCCACCGTTTGCCAGTCATTTTACTGTCATTGATCTATGTTCTGCTTTCCTCTCAGTCCCTCTTCACCCGGACTGCCAATACCTTTTTGCATTCTCCTACAGGGGAGTGCAATACACATGGACCAGACTACCCCAGGGGTTCATTGACAGCCCCAGTATTTTCTCCCAAGCCTTACATGACTGTTTGCAATCCTTTCAACCCCACAATGGGTCTGTTCTAATTCAATATGTGGATGATTTGTTGTTGTGCTCTGATTCTTTTATGACATGTTTGCATGATACTAAATTGTTGCTTCATCTTTCACAAACAGGGCACAAGGTGGCAAAGGATAAATTACAGCCATGTCAGACTAAGGTCAAATACACTGCCTCACTAAGGGGCTAAGACACCTGACAACCGACAGAATTGAGGCCATACAACACATGACTCTGCCGCAGAGCCAGAAGCAGTTTCGTACTTTCTTGGGGATGTGTGGATACTGTAGATCCTGGATCCCAGGTTTTTCTATTCTGGCATTACCATTGCAGGAGCTAGTCTCTTCCACAAAACCAGAACATGTTGTACACACAGAAGAGTCAGAGCAAGCGTTCTTTAATCTTAAAGATAGTCTGACTAGAGCACCTGTATTGGGAATACCTGATTATGAAAAGCCTTTTGAGTTATTTTGTACAGAAGCTGATGGCTGTGCAGCAGGTGTCCTCGCACAGAAACATGGTGACGCTAGCAGACCGGTAGCATACTACAGTGCACAATTAGACAATGTGGCAAGATCACTCCCAACATGTCTCAGAAGTGTAGCAGCAACGGCTCTTCTGGTGAGTAAGAGCGAGGACGTAGTATTAGGACATAATTCAACTATCTTTACACCCCATGCTGTATGAGCTCTGTTAAATTCAGCCCAAACCAGACATGTTTCTTCAGCTAGATTCACAAAGTGGGAACTAGCCCTGATGGCACCCTCAAACATCACCATCAAACGATGTAGCACCTTAAATCCAGCTACATACCTTCCGTATGTGTCTCTAGAGACACAAAGGGTGGGAGGTGAGGAGACCCTGGTTGATGATGAGTTAGGCAAGAATACTGACACGCATGACTGTATGGAACACCTGAATCAGACCTTTACTGCAAGGCCCGACATACGTGACACCCCCTTAGAAAATGTAGATTTTACATTTTATACAGACGGAAGTTGCCATAGACAGACAGAGACAGGAGAGCTATGTACTGGTTACGCTGTGGTAGACGATCAGGATGTGGTAGAAGCTGAACCCCTTGGCCCACCTAATTCAGCCCAGGTGGCGGAACTAGTAGCACTAAGGAGAGCGTGTGAATTGGCAGTGGGTAAATCAGCCAATATATATACTGACTATAGGTACGCCTTCGGGGTAGTGCACGATTTTGGGGCCCTTTGGCGTCTTAGAAACTTTACGACAGCAGCAGGTACACCAGTGGCACACTCACAACACATAAAAGAACTTCTGACAGCGATACAGTTACCCAGAACAGTAGCCGTCATAAAGTGCAAAGCCCATACCTCTGAAGAAGACCCAGTGTCATTGGGCAACAACAGGGCAGACGAAGCTGCTAAATGGGCAGCAGGGCAACCTATGACTGTATCGACCGAGACTATGATGGTTTTTCAGACATTAGACACGCAGAAATTAATTGAAATGCAAGATTTCTGTTCCCTGCAGGAAAAGGCGGTCTGGAAGGCGAAGGGATGTGGTCAAGAGTCCTCAGGACTCTGGAGGGATGGAAAAGGTAAGCCTGTAGCTCCCCGAACATACTATCCAAGCCTGGCTGAAGCAGCACACGGTCTGACTCACCTGGGTAAAGAAGGTATGTGCAAACTGGTGAGAGCATACTGGTGTGCTCCCGGGTTTTCCTCTCAGGCTGGTAAGAAAGCAATGTCATGTCTTACTTGTTTGAGGAAAAATGTTGGGAAAACTATTCCAACTGAGCCATCCCACATCCCTCCTACAGACGGACCTTTCTAGGTAATACAAATTGACTATATCCAATTACCACCGTGCAGGAATCTAAAGTATGTGTTAGTGTGTATTGATGTGTTTTCCGGTTGGGTAGAAGCATATCCGGCAGCCACTAATACTGCTGTGTTCACTGCAAAGAAAATTGTACAAGACTTTGTGTGTAGGTTCGGTATCCCTAGAATCATTGAAAGTGATAGGGGTACCCATTTTACTGGTGATGTCTTCCAAAATATGTGTAAGCTCATGGGAATCAGTAGCAGACTTCACACCCCTTACCGACCACAAGCCAGTGGTAAGGTGGAGAGAGTAAACGGTACTATAAAGAACAAACTGGGTAAGATAATGGCTGAAACTGGGTTGGCATGGCCTGAGGCTTTGCCGTTGGTCCTCCATAGCATTCGAACCACTCCTAGACCTCCTCTTAATCTGTCCCCCTTTGAGATACTGTTCGGAGGACAACCTCATTTGATTGTGAGTCCACAAGACGACTTAAAGTGTAATAATGAAGTGACTGTACAATATCTTATAAGAATGAGTAGACAGCTGAAACAACAACAACAAAAACTAAATATGCTGTCACCTGGTATGCCAGAGACAAACTGTCATGATGTTGAACCTGGAGACTATGTTATGATCCGCAATTTCTTACGTTCATGTTGTTTAACAGACCGTTAGGAAGGCCCGTAACAAATGCTGCTGACCAGTACTAAATCACTGAAGGTTGCAGAGAGAGACACTTGGGTCCATTCCACCCACTGCAGGAGAAACCATAATCCGGAGAAAGTGCAAGACAAAACTCAGACCGACGACATAGAGCTGTCACTTGTGAGCCTGTTCCGGGAGACCTAAAGCTTGCAGTTGAGACACCTGAACCAGAGACGTTGCCTCAGAACTATCTTTCCAGCGATGGAGTGCCGGTTTTTGTTTTTCTTTTGTTCCAGGATTTTCCTTGTTTTTACTTTTTCTAGGACATTCTATTTTTGTGAAGGAGGATGGAGGACGGAGGAGAGTTCTGGGAGAGATACGGATGAAATGGAGGCCGAAGAAAAGTTAATAGGATACTCAGAGCAGCCCATTATCAAACTTGGTCCAGGGGTTATGAAAAGGTCTGCTAGCTCAGGAACTCGGAGGCAGTGTGAGAGGCTATTGTCTGATGAGTATTGTATCTGCAAGTTCTGCGACTCCCTAGTGGAAGAGAGATGCATCCAACGATGCCAGTCCCCCAGTACTCTGAATATAGGCGGGCATCCTTTGGAGGATTATCACTCCCTGGTGGATAAGGTGCTAAACCAAACCGAGTGTTGGGTGTGCTCTCACGTGCCTCAAGGGCAGCATAACATAGGACTAGTGCCATTCCCTCTAAACATATCCGAAGTACTCGAATTAAGGGGTGGGAGGCCCATAGAAGGGAGGTACAATAATACTAGGTCCCCTAGTCTGACGCTTCGACAATACTCCATAGGCAGATCTTTGCTGTGCCTAAACATATCTCATGCAAAGCGCCTGGAGAATTGGG
>NC_134402.1:209367127-209462127 GCF_038048845.1 Mixophyes fleayi | reverse complement strand
ACTCCAGGCAGGCTGCTGCAATAAGCATGGAGCAGAAGAACAGGTGAGGAGACAGGAGGGAAGAGGGCCCTGCTCATGTGAGCTTACATCCTAAAGGAGGGTAGACAGAACCAGGCACAAGGGGAGCCAGAAGAGAGAAGGGAGAGCGAGTGGAGGAGGTGAGGTGGTTAAGTAGATGGTTGGTAGGCTTTGGTTGGTATGTTGTGTCCTTACCAGGCTTGGGTATTGAAACTATCTAAGCTTTGAGCATCTCCTCAGGGATATACGAAACTTGAGTAAAATTATTAAAGAGCTCAGTAAACACCAGTCAGTTCAGACTAAAAGGAGAGATCGAATCCATTAGTAAAACCATCTGGATCCGGGGTATTATTCATTTTCATTGATTTAATAGCACTCCGAATATCTTCATTCATCCAGGCTGAACATAAAGCCGATACTTCATCAGGGGGTAAGGAGAGGAGATTGAGGAGTCTAAAAAATTGTTATTAGAATCTGCATGGGGGTGGAACCACGACTAGTCATTTTTAAAAGGTAATACAGATGTTCATAGAAGACTGCAAACTGATTTGCATTGTCCAAGGGGTTGGAAATACAAACACCGTGATCAATAGCCACCCTCTCATATGCTAAGCCTATTTGAAAACCTTCAAATAAGAAATTTCTTGCACTCTGTACCTCTGGTACACACTCTTCAGGACTTAGGAATGCATTTACAGACATCACCCTACGTGCAAGGGAATTATATCCCAAATTTTCTGCATTCTGCTCAACTCTACGCTACCTTTGCGTAACTATTCCAAGGTGCAGTGGGAGACGAACCTTGGTCCCTTTCAAATAAAGAAGCCTGGGAGGACATGAGATTGGGAATTTCTAAAAGTTTAACATCAAGGAAACCTCATACAAAAAGTTTACTAGAGGTGATATTCTACCAAGGTGAGAATTGGTCTACATCTGGTAGTCATGTGAAATAATCACCACCTTTTGGGACAAAATCCACACACTCTTGAACAGCCTATTTGAGATCCTGGTATCAAGGGACTTGTGGGTATTTCTTCTGTTAGCCTCCCTGGACCTTAATAAACTTTTTAAAAAACTAGCCTCAGGTCTTACCGTATTAGACAAAAAGAACCCACTGCCTGTTTTTTTCTGCACACAAAAAGCAAATGAGGCACATAGCAGCCATAGAGAAATTACTGATCACCTGCCGCATAGGGGCCATGTATTTAACCAAATATGGGACTCCTAGCTCTTTGCAGAGAACAGGTCCCAGCCCTCCACTTCTGTCCCTTGAGTTTCCTCCCTTACCCATGTACGGTGAAAAGACCCCATCCATGCAACCCCCCCCACCGCCTCCCAGCACCAAGAATCTTGCCCTCTCCTAGACTTGACAACGCTACTCACGTTGCCAACTCCCCTAATTTAAGATAAGGGCATTGCTCCCTCACTATTAGTCCTTTCCCCTCCCACCATCCCTTCCTTCATTCATCAACTGCACCCCCTTTTTTATTTTATTTTTAAAACTTGGGTCATCTTCTTTTCGGTGTTGGATCTTTATTCTTCCTGATCGGTCTCATCATATCGGACTTTGATTTATATTAGTCTATACCTAGTGTTTTTGACCTATTGTTCTGTTGTGTGTACCTTTTCCTTGTAGCCATAAAAACTAAAGAATTCTAAAAACAAATAAAACAATGTTCATTTATCAATTGGCATATTTTGCAGTAGTTTTAAGGCGTCTGTGCCCACCCCTGGACAGCATATAATGCATGGGATTGTTTTTAAAAAATAACAAAAGACTTGGGGCTAGATTTACTAAGCTGCGGGTTTGAAAAAGTGGGGATGTTGCCTATAGCAACCAATCAGATTCTAGCTATCATTTTGTGGAATGTACTAAATAAATGAAAGCTAGAATCTGATTGGTTGCTATAGGCAACATCCCCACTTTTTCAAACCCGCAGCTTAGTAAATCTAGCCCTTGGTGTTCAGCAGTTGATCAGATCCAATAGCTATCCATGTCTCGTTTTTTATGCTATACGTGTCCATGTCTCTTACAAGATCTTACTCTGAAAAGTTTATGCACATTCCAACAAGGAGCAACTGCAGATTTACTGTTTTCTACTGCTATTAAGGTTATTGTTAAGTTTCTGATCATCCACATTGCTATAGCAGACATTACTCTCTCCTTTTCACTCATGTATTTAGAACATGTCGTTATTTAGATGCTGCATAGAATATCCAGTGTTTTATCGTGTATTTTATCCTCTCATATGCTGCATGTTATATATCGGGTTTTTTACAATCTTCTATTTTTTTTGTGTTTTCCCTCAGAATCTCTGAGGTTAGAGTGACCTAGGCCCAGGTCCACGCCCTCACACTCTTACCACCTTTCTGCCACACTATTTAATTTTTTCAACAAGATGGAACCAGCGCTCCTCACATACTGTAAATAAATTGCAGCTGCCAAATGGGGATAGTATGAGGTGATCCATAATCCTCACAAATGGTAATATATATGGAAAAGATATAGTAATCCCCGGCGCTATGTGTAAAGGTAAGAATGGCAATATCAGTATAAGACAATATTTATATGTGTTATACCAAACATGAACAGAAATTCCCCAAATTTAATTTGATACAGCAATAATCATTTACAGTTCAACTTTACAGATGTAAATTAAAGAATAGCAATAGTGAAAAAGAATGGTCCGTCCCTTTATATAATCCAGTGGTTCCAAGTCTCAGTCAATCTTTAGTAAGGTATATTTGCATAATAAGCTGCATAAATAAAGTATGCAGGAGGAGTACAAATCCAATGTCCCATCTTAGGGTGATTAGATGCAGTTTGACCAATTATAATGGTAAACTGGGTTTCATTCCCTTAATGTCTTAATTTTATAGAGAGATAGGTTAGCTTTTTGAATGGTAGCACAGAATGACAAGGTGCGGTCCTCTTGGTTGAATTTGTCGAGCGGGGTAAGGTGGCAACCTATTGGGTATATTGCCCGGAGTGGTGGTCCTCTTAGTGTGCCTTCCTGCACATAATCTTATTTTGGTGAGATGCTGTGATTACCGTCCAAGTGGCAGCGAAAACACCCCAAAACCAATGGAAGAAATGCAATATAAACACACTAATCAGAGAAATAAAACAACCTTGTTTCTCAACCATTTGAAAGGACCATATATCGAAACATTCAAAAGATTAGTAGAGGACGAGTTAGAAAAACTCTCCCTCAATAACAATCAGAAGACATCTATTCTCACACCCGCTGAAAAAAGAGCCCTTAAAGAATTAAGGGATAACAAAAACATCACAATAAGACAAGCGAATAAAGGTGGGGATAGCGATCCTAAACAAGAATGACTATGAGGATGGAATAGTCAGGCAACTTAATGACAACTTGACTTATGAACCCCTGGCTGATGATCCCACGGTCATCTACAATAAGGAACTATATAACCTGCCAATGAAGACCTCAGCAGAAGATAACCTTAAGAAACAAGAAAGTGATTTTCTTTACAAAATACACTCAAAGATCCTGGTAATTTATGTCCTACATAAGATGCACAAATCATTACACAAACCACTTGGTAGGCCAATCAATTCAGGCACTGGATCTCCGTCATCAAATCTTTCACAATATGTTGATTGTTTCCTCCAACCACTTGTGGTAGAACAAAGAGTTATTTGAAAGACACTGCTGATGCTTTTAGAGTTCTAAATGATTTGCCATTATTTAATTACATCTGCAATGTTTAACAGTAGGGGCCTGATTCATTAAGGAAAGTAAAGCAAAAAAAAGGAGTAACATTATACCTTGGATAAAACATGTTGCATTGGAGGGGGAGGTAAAGTTAAAATGTGAGGACAGATTAATAGTTGGGGTAGGACATGTCCTAGATCAACTTTAAATTTCATTGTACAAATAAAGCTATCAAGTATTTGTGTGTTACATGAAAAAACAGCCAGTATTTAACTTCTGTGCAATTTGTACCCCTTGCATTGTAACATGATTTTTGTTCAGGAGAAACTGTGCTCCTTTATTTTGCCTTATTTTCCTTAATGAATCAGGCCCTAGATGAGTATTGCTATATCAAATTGATCATGCTTGGTATGACATGTGTGAATTTGATTAGTATTCTGCAATTTAGCACTTATTCAGTGCACCAATTTGATTTAATTGGAATTGTATTTGATTAAATCTATAGTTATACCATACTTCTCTGATCATGTCATTGAAATGATTATACAAATAAGTCATAATTGCAACTGGGAACTGTATAAATATTTACTGATGGCTGTAGATATAATATATATATATATATATATATATATATATCCACAGATATACACACACACTATACCTTCTTTCCTATTTTATATTTACCCCTGGTTAATGTTTTACTTACCCCTCAATCACCTTCCCTTTGGAGACTATTCTGTGAAGACATCATGTGTCCAACTCATTCCAGCAGCAAATCTTTAAGCACCTCCCTAAAGTATTGTATTGATTCAATTAAATGCCAAAGGATTAAATCCTCCCCCCCCCAAAAAAAACCACAAAAAAAAAAAACACGCAGGATAGCCTTTAAATATTTTTCTGCCCAGAAGACAGATATTGTTGCTGTCCAGGAGATTCAATTTTCAATTTTCCACACATTCTCCACCTCCTTTTAAATAACCACAAATATCCCATTGTCATAGAGCGTGTGAACCTTTTAAACGCAATTGAGTCGCTATCATGATTACCTGCCCATTTAAACTACAGAAGGTTGCTGATAAAAATGGTTACTATTTAAACCTGGTGGGGACATTAGGTCAAACTATAACTGTGATTTCCTTATACGCCCCTAACCCTAGACAGCTCCCATTTTTCAGAAAGATATGTCAGGCTATTCAAAATGTAAAAAGGGAAATTCTCCTTTACATTGGTGATTTTAACATAGCCCCTGATTCTACCATCTTCAAAAACTCCCTCACCTCCTCTACTATTCTCTCCTCTGCCTTTGCACAACTCCTAGCAGAGTATGACTTGTATGATGTATGGAGAGCTAAGCATCCTGGTGAAAAGGAATACACATATTTCTCACACGTTTATAATTCTTATTCCTGAATCACCCTTTTGCTATCAGATAAATGGTCTCTTTAACAAATTGCTATCCTGCCTATAACATGGTCAAACCATGCATCTCTGTTTTGGAGCCTGGAACCCATTGCTAGAGATCGTCTACCTAGGCCCCGGAGATTTGCTGATTATACATTGTCGGATGATGTTGGACAGCAGATTACGCATGAGGCTCTTTAAACATATTTGCAAACTAATGCCCGACGGGAAACTTCAGTGTGCACACGTTGCTGGGCCTTGAAAGTGGTTATGAGGGGAGGGGCAATACAGGCGGCAGCTTGAATTAGGAAATCTCAAACTGAAGTGCAGTCCTCATATGAATCCCAGTTCGTATTTCTGAAAACAAAGCAGAAACAAAATCCCTCTAGCCCCAGTATTAAAGTGGATCTTGCAGACTCCATAAGAAACTGAATGCTTCATTACAGATTATTAACACTATTGCTAAGCTTAGTCAGAAATTTTACACCCTAGGAAATAGAACAAGCAAGCTTTTGGCTTGTAAATTTAGAGGGAAGAATGCCATCAATCACAGATTGAGAATTTCTAAAAATTCAACCAATAAATTCCAAATCTCAAGTCTTCCAAGGCCTCCTTATTTGACGGGGTACCAAGATTCCTCTCCCACTCCACCTTGCCATAGTTCCACGAAGGTAGCGCAGGGTTGAGCAGAATGCAATAAATTTGGGATATCATTTCCTTGCATGTCGGGTGGTATTTGTAAATGCATTCAAATCGGGCTAGGTCCTGAAGATTGTGGACCAGAGGTACAGAGTAATATCTAGCCAAGTTGATTTGCTTGAGGGTGCATACGACAGCCACTTGAGAAAGTGCAAATCCAGATAGTACATTTCTATGGATAGGTGTCTTCAGGATGTTGACTATTGTTTCACATGAAACTAACGGTTTTGTGGACACTGGAGAGGGGAAACTTAACCAGGAGAGTCTGGAAGACATAGAGCCATTTAGCGATAACAGCCATTTTGACCACGATGATCCTGCACAGCCAGGAAATGAGGAGACATCACCAGGAAAACTGAAGGCAATTTGGAGAAGTGTTAGATTTCTTGGAATAGCATGCCATAGCGCAATGTGAGGAAGACCCCTGCTTTTTGGGGAAGTTGCCACTTAAAAATAAAGTTTAATTTGATGGATTGAGCATCCGGAGGGAAGACAATTGAGAAGCATGGCTTTTGATTTTCAAGAATTTATTTTTCAGCCAGATAGATCTCTATACCTTTGCAGGATTTTTTAGTGAGATTCTTGGCTGGGATAATGAGAGTATGAGGTTATCTGCAAATAGAGAGATCTTGGAGTTGGTGTTTACCCCTGAACTTCGTGGATGGTGGGACATGTGAAAAACAATCACAAGGACAAAGATTAGTGATGACATAATAGACAGTTTATCATATGGGATACCACAGATTAGGATTTTAGCTGCGGGACCAGCACAGAGGGCCAGGATGCCACTCAGGAAGTCCCCATTGATGCTGAAAGACTGATGAGTGTGAGAGCATTTCTAGGTTCTCAATGATGATGGTAATAATGATATGTGAAGGAGTTAAAAATCTTGGTATTTGCCTGAAAAATACATTCAGTGTAATCACCAGCTCCAGCCTTGAACTATCTCAAAGACCCCGGATGGAGGCCTAGGACATGGGATAATGGATGATGAGGACATTGGGAGTACTGGCTCCAGTGAAAGTTGATAAGAACCCATAAAAGTGACATGAAGAGAACTAACTAGCTTTGTCAGAAGATTTATATTTACTCAGGAAAATATCAATCATGTGTTTCTGTTCTATAACCAGATCAAACGTTTTTTCATGTGTAAATGTATGCCAGAAATAAACGAGCACAGTTCAGTCCTATCTTGACATTGGCATGTCTGTGTCTTGATTACTGATCTCCTGGTTAACCAGCATCTTATCTCACTGATATCTGAAGGGACTTGATAAAGGAGAAGTAAAATTACCCTAACAAGAGCTAGCATCACAAAACTCCAAGAGATTCTGTCAAACACTTTCTCAGCATCCAGTGAGAGAATAACAGTTGGAGATCTGGATGAGGTCTATGGCTCGCCTTGTGCTGTCCCTCGCTTGACCCCTGGGATGAAGCCTACTTGGTCATAATGTAGAGGAATTGGTTCAATCTATTGGCCAGGATTTTGGCATATATTTTGATGTCACTATTAAGAAGCGAGATGGGCCTATAACTAGCACAATTGTGCGAGTCTTTACCCTCCATATGGATCGCCACGAACCTGGCCTCTAACATCTCAGTGGGAAAGTCTTTTTTTAAATTGTGTTGAATAAGGAGTGCAGCAAGACCAAGAGAATTTCTTATAATTCGCACAAGTAAACAAATCTGGACCAGGGGATTAGCTTTTACGTATACTTTATTTATATGTGCTTAGTAGATAACAATAGTCAATAATACCAATTTATAAGGTATCAACATGGCAAGTCAACATAGAAAACATTTTTAGCATACTGAATAATAAATACAAAACATATCCAGATAAGGGGGAATGCAGGAGGGAAAAAAGAGGGGGTAAAAGAAGGGGAAGTAGATAGAAAAGTGCATAAAAAAATGGTACAATGTCAGTAGAACGTCAATAGAGCAAAAAATAGTAGATGGCTTAACAAGAAATCAAAGGGTGTAAGATTACAGGCTATTAATTATGGGGATAAGCTTTTGTCCACATTCTCATAAAAGATTACGGGTCATTCCATATCAGTTCACCCAGACATGACACCCACCAACTCAGATTTTCATGAAACCTGGTACACTTGATACTACCACATATCTACTAACCAATGTAAAATGTATCTTCTCTAGGCCTCATAGTTTCTGAGATATAGAGGGTCAAAGTTATTTAAAATTGCTCACAAATGCCACTCTTGAATCTCCGTTTTTAGTTCGATAGGTCTCATAATAGAAAAAAAAAAAAAAATCACATCTCAGTGCTTAATTCACATATCACTTTAAAATTTTTATCCTTTGTTAATCACAATATGGGGATTCCAGAAAAAAAAGTCATTAAAAAAATCATTTAGTTCAACAATCAAGAATTTTTGGAGACGAAAATATTTTTGTTTTCAATAAGCATTATCAATCTGAGGAGGTGGAGTTAACATGTCCAGTTTTTTAAAATTGATCCTTAAAGTATACTTTACAAGGCTATGAAAGAAAAATAATGGGATTTTAATTGCCTGTATGGGTTTTTAATGTTTAATTGAATTTTTAATTTAATTTTTCTCTTTAAAAACAAAAAGTAATTAGTTGTAATTTTGCACACCAGGTAAGTTAACAAGAGCAAATGTAAACATATCTAAAAGTTGGGATGCTCTCAGATGATTGCCCAGGCCCATATACATAGGCATAATGCCAAACTGTGCACATTTGTGAATGCATGTTTGAGCTTTGTATAGAAGTTATTAGATGGGATATGAATTATGTATACTGAAGCTCCGGTAATAGAATAAATTATGGTGCAAATATAAGTTGGATAAAATATTGTTAATGTATTATATATGTTTAAATGAAGTAGGTAAACTGTTTGCTTTTCTATGTATTCTGTGCAAGGGTTAAATTCTTTCTGTGTGTCTCACAATGAATAGGGGCCTCATTGAGTCACAGGATGTTGCAAATGATGCCAGATGTACTATGTAGACATAAGCTTAGGAATGTGAAAGGTCACATATGACATATCTGACTGTACATATAGGGATGCTCACAGTTATCTTTCCACATATAATATGTTTGAATGGGGGGAAGGGCATTGTATGGTCTTGGTTGCAGACTTAGGGCCTGAGTCATTAAGGCAACAAAAGAGTAAATGTTCTCTGGGACAAACCATGTTACAATGAAAGGGGTGCAAATTAGTTTATCATTTTGCACACAAGATAAATACTGGCTGTCTTTTTATCTAGCACACAAATACTTGATAGCTTTATTATTACACTGAAATTTAAAGTTGATCTAGGACATGTCCTACCCCAACTATGAATCTGTCCCCACATTTTAAATTTACCTCCCCCTCCAATGTAACATGGTTTTGCCCAGGTGCAAATGTTACTCCTTTTTTATGCTTTGCTCTCCTTAATGACCCTTAGAGTCTGCATTTGGATGTGAAAGATAGATAGGGGAGGGATATGATGAAAGCTACGTGGGAGATAAAAATTGTTGTATGGCGAGTGCCTATTTGACTAGTAAAGGAGGATGGGGGAGAGTCAGAGAGCACCCTCAATTAAAGATATCACAGAATAAAAGGAGTGCAGGCTCACAATGAAAGGACACTTCCTAGATTTCGGTACCAGGAAGATGTGGAAAACAGAAAATCTTTATGCTTAGTCCAAGAGGAAAAGGCAGCCAATCTTGAGGACATGGGGACAGTGGAACATTTCATCTTGGGCAGATGTCGAGGGGTTGATTACGGGGGTCTTTTGAGCAAGTAGGTCGCTCCATGAAGGTGAACTTCCTCTGCTAAAATTCCCAATTTATGGAGAAGCTTTTTAGGCCTTGATGGGGGAATTATCCCCTGATTTCATATCAGGATGCAAAATTGGTATCCCCCACTGGTATTTGATGTCGAATTGCATTATGATGGTTTTGAAGCGTTTTTGCCAGGGTAGTAGGCAAAATGTCTTGGAATATTTGCAGGTTGGTGCGATTGAAACTAACCGTCTGGCTTACTTTGTGCAGTATTGCATTGATGTTCCTGGGCTGAAATGGGTCCTAAATGTTAGGGTTCTGTTCAAAACCAATTCCTTAATTACAGCCATGGAGCCATACACGTGATGTAAACGTTTTAAACTGTTTATTGCAGAAAAGTATAGTCCAGGGTAAGCAAAATAAACAGTAAACAGTTCAGGCTGAATGGAACAATGGATTTCCAGAACATGGCAAACAATCAGGTAAATAATAATGAAATGCAGCAAATAACAACTGAAACCAGGAACAGAGACTCATGCAGGTAATCCAGGAACAGACACATGAGCAGGCTAGGAACTTCAATGACCAGCAAAGGATACTGGTAATGGCAGGCATATATAGGCCATAGACAGGTGTGGATAATTAACTAGCAGTGCTAGTTAACCCCTGATAGTAGGAACGGCTGAACAGCAGCTCCTCTGGAGAATCACAGGTACTGCAGGGTAATATGCACACAGAGTAACAAGGCAAATCATAACACAGGGTAAAATGCACACAAAGAAAACAAGGCAGATCGTAACACTAAAGTGAGGTTTCAGCTCTCATAGGACACGGTCAGAGAGGAGGTGGTCCTCCAATGTTGCAGAAGAAAGTTCCATGAAGAACTTCTTGAGGCAGTGGTCAAGATGAGGCCTGGCCAACCTGTGGTTTTCCAGGTGTTGAGAAACTACAAGTCCCAGCATACCCTGACAGCTATCAGCTGGCTCTCTGCTAGCAAAGCATGCTGGGACTTATAATTTCACAAACACTGGAGAGCCATAGGTTGGCCATGCCTGGTGTAGATGAGGGGGTTCAACTTCTTTAAGGATCCTCAAATTATTCCTCCTGGCTCTGTTTTGTTCTTATTGCCAATTCTACAACTGGGTAACACTCTGCCATATTTTTTGGAAATCACACTCCTTAACTCGTTCTAATTTGTCTATTCTTCCTCCTATTGCTGCAGTGTCTGCTTTCATGGAATAAAAACCGTGCACTGTTTTCTACACTTTTTTTTACCACCTTAATGAAGGATAGGAAGTCTCTATATGTAGTAGGAGTGAGGTCATCATCATCCAACTCAGAGTGTGAAGCTTTTATTTTGTGAATAAACAAGGATATAATTTTTTTATTCTTAAAGTTTCTTTTGAAGAAATTCAATTATTACTTTAACAGAAGTCAAGCCTGTTCCATCTGGATTTGCAAATTGGGGGTTCTTCTGACCCTAAGACTGCAAGCAAGTTGTAATTACAATATGGTGTTCCTTCTGACCTGAAGAACAGAAGATATTTTCAAGCATGGTCTATTTGGATCTACAAATTATTTGGGACACCTTCATGGACCTTTATTGGAATTACAAATTAATTTGGACATCGGTTTACAGCCATTTTTATGTATTTATTGGCGTTTTATTATTTTTACTAACACCCCGGCTGGTTTGCCTAATGCTGGTTGCATGAAAATCGGGGGGAACCCATGCAAATTTTTTCCCTAATTTTCATACAACCATCAGTAGGCTGGCGGCGCTAGGGTTAAAGGTTTAATAGTGGTTGGATGGGGATCCGCGTGCTTTTATTTTTTAAACATTAATATTTTAGAGAGGCCAAAATCGCGCGAGTTATCAAAGTAAAACATTCAACCAATCACAAATAACTACTTGTTTGCAAATGGCAATTTTCAGCTAAACACGGCTGAGTTTAATGCGCCACAAATCGCGAGAAATGAATAGCGATTTTGAAGTTCGGACAAATAAAATCGCTACTTAATACATATAGCGACTTGAGAAATCAAATCACTAGTTATCTCTCGCGATTTGCCGCAATTTTAGATCGCTGGGGGAAAAAAAAGCCGGAACTTGATATATTTACCCTCAGGACTAGACAAAATTACCCAAAAACTAGGAGCCTGGGTGCGACTGGGTGGACCATCTTTACCACCCTGTCTGTTGTTGCTGGAAACCGGCTGGGCTTACTTTGCCAATATTCCCTCTAACCACAGTCAAAAGGGCTTAAGCTGCTGACACTACTGGACTCCTTAACGGCATCCAGAACCATGTTCCTTTTGGTGTACCCCACTTGCTGGTGCACCTGGGCTGGTATCCTTGACCTCTTCCTATAGATCAGGGTTGCTGTGGATGGATCCGCTCTGGCCTTTCATACTGGCCAGAGCTGCTGGGTAGCAGGCAGAGCAGTGATACTGGGAAGTTGGGTCCAGACCTCAGAACAGCTGGAAACAAATTAGAGTTGGGTCTAATCTGAAGGTCACAGGAAATTACAGCATGGAATACGTTGTCAAGCAGGTCTTGAAGCAAGTGATGGTTATTTAGTTCAAGTTTCCTGACAAGGACAGTTCACACTGGTTGAAGGTACCAGTGATCAGATGGAACCATAATGATACATTTTGGTACAAACCAGTACATTTTTAGACAGAGCCTAGCATGGGGTAAGCCAGCCCCCTGAACTCTTTGCTGGCCACAAGAATTCTGAGTTATTTTTAGTATCAGGATGCAATAGGTTTCTCAAAACAGGGATTTCAATGCAATTTATACTTAACAAAATTTACAGTAAACTGTGATATCCTCAATCACATAGTTCAGACGTTTCCTTTCCCTTTATCCAGGCAGGATACAGGTAATGACTCCCTGTTGTGTATTCAAGTATTGGTAACTCACATTGAATATACTTAATTAGCCTTAATGAAGACTTCCTCTCAAAAGTCACACAAAGGACTCCTCAAACAAATGCTCATTGCATCAGACATATACCTCCTAAATTAATGCAATTCCTATACAGAAATAACACAATATAATAAAATAAGTACATTGCTAATACACAGTATCAAGAATCAGTACATTTGCAACGAGATAAATTCGCACACTGTCCTAATAATTTAAATATATTATTACAATAAGTTATTTATAGGTTGTCAAAGATATTTTATTTTGGATGAAGACAATTTATTAATATGAAAATATTTACATTGTTTTATCTTATTTTACTATATCATTTATATTTGATGTGGTTTTATTATGTCAATTGGATCCTTGCGTGTGAGCTGATGAGAGGGATATGAACAGGAATGAAGGAGTTAATTCAAAAAGAACAGATGTTTCTAATCAGAGATGTTGGACAAAGAGTTGCAAGAATTTCTTCAAAGTTTCCACTGCATCCAGGGAAGCCAAAAGGATTAAGATACGCCTATATACCTTCTCAGCCAATTGTAATATGACATTTGTAAATTGTAGTACAACCTACTTTTATTGGTACTAAAAGTAACTGTCTGGAATGTGAACAGACAGAGTTTTCAGAGACTGAAAATGAGTGATATCACAGCGCAAGCTTTTCTTTTGTAAATAAACAATGATATAATTTTATTCTTAAAGTTTCTTTTGCTGAAGAAATTAAATTATTACTTTAACAAGGTGATCCGGGCACACTGGATTAAAAGCTAAAGGCTAACAATTTTGAAATGGTAATTACCAGTGTGCAGTGCATACCACAAAAAGTAAGCTCTAGTTTAATATGAAAAAGGTTATCATACAGCCCAAATGATAAGTCAAATGTACCAGCAAACTAGTGTTTCCCATAACATACCAGAACCAATGTCTACATATCCACCCCCCTCTTAGGTAAAAGCCTTTCTGTTCAACCATCAAACAAACTTGGTTCATTGAAAGTTTTCATGGACTTAAATAAGTATATTAGAAATTTGACTTTAAAGAAAAAAAAGGAAGATTTCATTAAAGACAATGCAGCCATTAGAAACATTGAGGGACAGGAAAGTCTTTACTTTGGCAGGTCTGCCAGTCTAACCCTGCCTGCACAGCGATCCTTCATCAGTTGGGACACCAGAATATCCTAGTCTGAAGCACGGTTTTAGCTATATTGCACAGCGTCATCATCCATCTGTTATCCATAGACGGAGGGCCAAGAAATTAATGGACGCACACTGCTGACCAACACGATCTGACTAGTCTTCCCTACATCTTTTTTCCCCGCCACACTGGGTAAGCCCTGCACCACAAAGCCTCAGAACTCAGTACTGAACCTACACTAACCGCTAGTATGTGAGCACACAGTGCTCTCAAAGTGAATAAAATCTGGTCATCTATCCAGTAATATATATTTTCACACCTTTAGACACCAACTGTGCTCCAGGGTGTGCTCCTGGCCTCTATGTGGTTGCTGAACTTCCTTAACTTTAGCTCAGTTATCTAAAAATCAAGAATTGAACTCTCTGGATGTTTGTTTCTTATGGTCAGAATAAGGTTAACCAGTAAAATCATAATAACCTGCATACAACTTTCAACTATAGCTATGTATCTAAGACTACACTGACATATTTTGGCTGCTTTGAGAAATTACAAGTTACTATGCCATACCTGGTCAGCTGTGCTGTTAATTTCTAACCCTGGGTTTACTCCTGACCTAACATGCCATAGCAACTATATTATCTTGAAGCTGAAATAGTCAAAAGAACCTTGTACCACAAAAACAACTTTCATGTTTTCCCTATAACTACAGAAATACACTATGCTCTACAATGGGGCCAAAGAAACCTAAATTGAAACCTAATATATCGACACCTCATGTGAATTTCTTTGGCACTACTGTAGCTCAATCTTCATCATGCCAAAGTTGGGTATATATTACCCCCAAAAAACTCAGCATTCGCTGACCTTACCCCCACAGATGATTCAATGAGATACCTCACCTACATGAGGATACCTCTTCTATATGTTATGAATCCCAGTGCATTCACGAAGAGCAACAGTAGTGTAAGGCAAAGTGTCTTTATTCAGGTAAATATTCAATAGGTCCATATTCAAGTAAATACATTAACAAAGATAACTCAAATCCACGGATAACAGGTTCCAAAAGAGGCTGTATAGTAAAATGGCAGGAACAAGTATAATAAGTTTTACCCCAGTCCAGAAGGCACAAGGCTGTCCAGGAAAGCAGACAGAGTCCAGGGTTAAAGCAGTGATCAGACAAACAAATCCAAATAGCCAGGCAGAGATCAAGCAAATTAGCAAGGTCCCGAAGTCTGTCCAAAAGGTCAGGGCAACAGGCAGAATAGCGTGGTCCAAGGTACAGGCAAATGATTCGGGGTCTCAGGCAAGCAGACAAGGTCCAAGGTACAGGCAGGGGTCATACACAGAAGTTCAGTCCAGCTGGTATATATCAAATAGCACAGGAGCAGGTTAGCAGCAGCCAGGAACAACGGATGAACTGCACAGACCACAGCTAGAGGCAGGTACTTAAAGCAGTGCAACAGGTGCAGTTCTAATCAGGCATAATGCAAGGAGATGAACTCCTTCAGGCACGTAGAAGAGTTCATGAACAGAACAGCAGCACCTCTAGTGGTATGAGGCACTGCTGCTAGGTACAAACAACAGACAGAGTTGTAACACTATAGAAATTTATGGTCCAATTAAGTTACACTTTATCCAACTCCTATCTTTGCTGAAGGCATCATCTGAATTTAAACTGTGAAAGAAATTAAATCTAAAGTCGCAGAGTTAGGGGAGACAAATGAACATAGTGCAAGAACTAGTCTTGTCTTACAGTGACCTAATTTCTGCTCACATCGCTCCAAGAGGAGGTGGCGTCTATCAGGGAGAAACTTACAGATTTAGAAGATAGATCTAGGCACAACATCATCAAAATAAGAGGTATCCCTGTGTCTAACACAGACTTGTGCAACTTTGCCACCTAGACTTGTTTGCTGAGGCTTAAAGTTTTAAGTGCTGCTCTTACTACAGCAGCAAAGTGTATCATGGAAACCTGTTGATATAACATTTGATAAGGCAATTCTAAAGCAACTCATTAAATTGAACATGCTATTTAAGTTTTCAGCAGCTGATCCACTAATAAAGCATATTTAGAAATATATAAATAGCATGCATGCTTTAAACAATCGTTTTTTGATGCTCAACTGATTACAGGATCCTTATTAAATATTTTTCAAAACTATTTATTCTCAAGACTTATAAGGCTTATACTGACTTAAGTGAATTTATCAGTAGTGTCAGACAAATGTTTATATACATTTTTTATATTTTATTATTTTTTAAAAATATTTTATTTTAGCACACTCTATTTTTCAAGTTAAATATGAAACCTCAGTTTTCCACAAACTTCTGCCTTCAGCCTCATCCAGTGATATTTTCATCAATAGGATCCACAGACCGGCCGAATTCCCCACCTACAGATACTTTGTTCAGAGAACACATCCCCCCCTCCCAATATCAAAGAACATGTTTTCAAAGTGGCATTTGTATGGCTATGTTCTGAAGCAACTTTACTATCACTACTACAGTTACCTAACAGTTTGTCCTTATATCTAAGCATATGTAATTTGCTACATCTTTGACTAATTAAAATCCTCAGGATGGATCAAGTACAAGTCCACCCCACCAATATTTTTCTACCATGCTATTTAAGTGGCAAAAACACTTTTCTATTTAACATTAAATACATAAATCAGGATGTTGTTAATGCATACTGTACTTATGTTTTTAGTCTATCTTTGTTGCATTCACATGTTCTGTGCTAACTAGTGACTCACATACGTATATTTTTTTAAAACAAAAGACTATGCTGTTAGTCATTGCTATCAGCCCTGTAGCTAGTGCAAATGATACAAGTAAAAAAAATTAAAAAACACGTACTTAAGACCCAGAAATTGAATCGGCCGCATATGTGTTGGCATGACCTTACTGTACATTGCTTACGTTCATCTGCCCCTTGCCTCCCCCATTCAGCCATGATTTGCGTGCAACGGTGTTCATTGGAGGAAGGTCCGTTTCGAGCATAGTCAGAACTATTTCATATAAGATACTGCACGCAAAGGGACCCATATGTTTAGAATCAAATTGAAATGTGGTCTTTCTGTAGCTAAACTGAAATTCAGTTAACTGGCTTGTCCATTAGATTAACTCAATAACTTACTAGGCAACCAAAGCCAAGGGTAGATATGGAAAGACAATCCTTCCCCTTAAAGCTTCTCATATAGACTGAAAAAAGCACAGGCGACTAAAAGATAACATGCAAAAGGTTTAAACTAGTATACTAGATACTCTTGAGGGAGCTCCTGTCCTCTTACCTTTAAACTCTCTCCTTTACAGCCTAATTCCAAATTTATACTTAACCAACTGGTATAACCAGGGCATTAGCACAATACAAGATTTGGATAACAGCAATTCACTTATGTTGTTTGCCCATTTACAGGACCAATATCATAATTGCAATTTCGCCACTGGATTCAATCAAAAACCACCCTGAAATACCCTGAATCCCACCTTACACATTCCTAAACCTTTTCTCATTAAATAACAAGGGAAGACTATCATTGTGGTAAAAAATACTTTTGTCCCCATTAAAGAAAATAAGCTGGTTTTCCAATCCAAATGGGAATCAGATTTACAAGTATCACTGACACTTTACAGGTTGCCTGTCAGACTGGCAGATGTTGATGCATGATTCATCGCACCAGAGAAGCATTTCCAGTGCTCCATAATCCAAAGGGTGTGTGCTTTGCACTACTCCAGTCAATGTTTGGCATGGCGCATAAGGATATGAGGCTTGTGAGCGGTGGCCTGGCCAATGAAATCGAATTCATGACTGAAAATAACCCCTTATCATTACCTCTTTATCCTCTTTCAAGTCATGTGGCCTCTTAGAATTTATTGTCTGGTGACCTGTGGCTGGATCATGTAGAAATAATAATTATTGTAGATATTTATTTTAATTAGCAGTGCAGTGCTGTATATCATTGCAAATGTACTGATTTTTTTATATGGTTTTATTTCTATATAGGAAATGTATTTCTAATGTATTATGCCAGGTTAGAGGAAATCTGTTTTGCTGAAGGCAGGAAATGCTATGCAAGTCGTTTCAATACCTGAATGCCCAGGTCTTATTAAAAAAATATAGACAAATTAGATATCTCTCTTTGAGAAAGTCAGCCTGGGAGCTGACGAAACGCGTTAGCTGGTTATACAAGATTCTCTGATTATTCATAATTTTTTGGACTGACTTATCAGAGACACACATTAACTGGTAGATTGTGTTATCAGCCACTCTATATGGATAATTACATCTGAATCTGCTCGGCTCAGCAAGTTGCAGGAGCACTGCCGATACTTCGCTATATTAACAGGCTGCATATACCCAGAGTTAGTTTGACATCAAAATCTGTACAGATCAGGAGGTGCGCTTGCCATATCTGGGCACTGGATTGCCTAGCACACGATGCCACGGTTTTCATTCATACGAAGTATGTGCTGCTGTGGCAGTGCCATTGGACACAAGATTAATCCTTAAAGGAGGAGCAACACCCAGCTGTTGTAATAGGAGCTCAGAGCAACTCCACCTCTTTCAATCAGCACATTCCGTATAGAGGATACTACTGAACAACGCACTTCAATAAAGTTATAGAGTGAACTGATATCTTACTATTCCAACCAATACGGAAATACTATACTCTGAAAACCAACTAGAAAGAAGGTCCTACCGGATTACTGCAGTAAGAGAGACATATGTGTCCAATTTATTTATTTCTTCACTTTTTATATTTTTTTCCTATAGCTCTTATCATATCATATATTATATATATGCATGTAGTCACACATATATTTTTGGACTTGAGCCCTAATTTATAGATATCAATCTATCTCCAAAGCATTGTTGTCAGACATTCTATATTTAATACATGAGTTCACTATAGATAAGTGTACTGGCCAGACACTATTTTTATATGATCTGATTGTCAGGTCTATATGTTTTATTTCATTTTTTTCAATTGTGATCAACCTTTAATTAAATTGTATTACCTTGTAGGATTATAGAATAAACGGATATTATACACAGTCCGCCATCTAATGGTATTTTTTTTATATTTTATTTTTTATTATTATTTCTTACTCATTTATATTGTGGCGCCTGCCACATTTAGACTTACTCTTAGAATTTATTGTCTGGTGACCTGTGGCTGGATCATGTAGAAATAATAATTATTGTAGATATTTATTTTAATTAGCAGTGCAGTGCTGTATATCATTGCAAATGTACCGATTTTGTTTATATTGTTTTCTTTCTATATAGGAGATGTATTTCTAAATGTATTATGCCAGGTTAGAGGAAATCTGTTTTGCTGAAGGCAGGAAATGCTAAGTAAGTCTTTTCAATAACTGAATGCCCAGGTCTTGTTAAAAAATATAGACAAATTAGATAAATAATGCAACCAGCAATTTATTTAGGAAATTAATGTAAACTTGTTAAAGCTTAAAATTGCGTTAATAGTTGTTAGTATAGAGAAATATCACATTCTGATGTTAAAATATCTGATGTAATATATCAAATGTTTCGGTGACTTGTCGGAAAAGGGTGCCAATTTACCCCCTACCAGGATTTGTGTCAGAATCTGTATAAAAAGAGCTCTGTTTCACCATGTAATGTATCATTCCACCTGTACACTTTTGGATGATCGCCAATACCTCAAACTGATGTGTAAAAGTCCTTGTCAGGACTCTTGAGCAATAAACCATCACTGCTTGAAGATTCTACCTGTGACTATTATCTCAAAAAATAATACCACTAGGAGCACAAAAAGATGAATAAATAAAAAAAAAGACTATTCATTAGGAAAAAAGCTGCTGCAAAACAGGAGGCCACAACCCTCCATCAAAATACCAAGAGAAAACAACATACAGATGCAGCGCTAACAGGATGATGTGATAAAAATAGTCCCGAACAAACACATTCAGGGAAGATCACTCATACAACACCATTGATAAAAATATAAGTATGAGCCTAGCAAAGAAGCATTGCAGCAGCTATACCAGCTACCCCAGAAGTAAACCCAGTAGTGGCAGCCCGAATTCTCCGACAATTAGTGAACAGTTGGCATTCACAGTCAGCGAATGTCTGGTGGCAAGGTGACACCAGTAGGTGTGGTCAGTAACAGTTGGTTACTGACAGTGAGAAGGAAACCAAAATAAACTGTGCAGGAAGAACATCCCTCCTATCCTCTTCCCCCTACAGATCAGGTTGCGAAGCCCATACAGTCACATCACCAACAATAACTCCCTGTGCTACAGGGAGTTATTTTGGCAGTAATTTCCATACTGTCAAGAACATAATTGAAAAATATTGGCAACATTCCATCCAAACCTAAGATAGTTTTCAGGAATGCAGACAATCTGAAGAATATACTGACTCATAGTTTTTACACATACATGGACACAAAGATACTGATACCTGACAAGGATTCTATTATTGCACTGAATGTGCATGCTGTAAAAATTCCAAGATGGAATCAACCATTCCTACTATGATCTGCAATACAAAGATCACTGAACAATATAAAATTAAAGAAAGAATAAACTGTAATTCTGAAGGCATTATATACCTCTCGGAGTGCCCATATGGCCTCCAATGTGTGGGCCGAACAAAAAGGAAATTAAAAAACAGGATTATGGAGCATATCCGCAACTCAAGAGAGGTGTAACTATACATAGTGTATCTAACCATTTCCTAATTCAACACAACAGAGACGGGTCTGAAGTTTTTGGGCATAAAATGTGTACCGAAGAATTGGAGGAGTGGCAATTATATCTCTGCTATGTCCAAAAATAATGGCACCATCAGGACTAAATTTAGAATTTGATGTGTTAATATACCATGCATTCCACATTTATATATTTTTAATTTTTATATATCTATTTTAAATTTTATACCAATTTGACAGTTCTTGTCTATGCACACGGATCGAATATGATAATGAAGTAATATACTTTTATTTGTTTAGTATTGCAGTCATTCAATTTTAATAAGTTTTGTAATTATCAATAAAGTGGTTTGAAGTTTTAGACTATATAAAGAGGCAAAAGGTAGACAATACTTATCCTTGACTGATTTACACCTTACAAATGTTCACTAAAGGAGCATAACATAATTTTCTATGTGTCTCATATTGATTCATTACATGTGTGCATAGATCAAGTTATTAAGTATCCCGTGCGCTGAAGTTTTTGTGATCTGGTCCATAGTAATTTGAAAATGATTGAATTTTTCTTCAAATTTTCAATGTTTATATGTGTATTAATTATTTATGTCCAGCAATCTACAGGATCTATCAATCTACATCAATGTACAGGTAATGTCTCCTCAAGGCAAATGTACTTATTGTTCAATGGAGACTAATCTCCTCCCACAGGAATCTTCTCTCTTTTGTACCTAGTACAACACCCCCCATCATTATCATTGAAAAATCAAATATGTTTACAAAAAAAAAGCAGTCTTCAGGGTTTTCAGCCAAATGCTCAAACATAGAAGCCGCAGCAAAATCCAGCACTTCTTTCAATGTCAGTGATCAAAATCAATCAATTCACTGCTACAATAGCAGCACTCACACATCAGGAGAAAGATCAGTAGTAATCAAATTCACAGCTAAAGTCCTGTATTTTAGCAGGACATAATCAGCATTTATATTCACAGTCAAGGTTTGAATCACAGATTATGACAAGCAACGGTCAGAGTTAAAAAACAAAAAACAGAGCCCGATACACAGTACACGAAGAATCAATGGGCCGAGGTTCTGTAAACAAACGCAGAATAACTGGAAATGCTAGACACTGATCCAAAAGACCTAATAATCAGGCAACTTGTGCTTGCAATTGCCAGATACTTAGTGGTGAATATCCAGCACCTGTGATGACATGCTTTATTAAGCAAACAGAAAGCGTTAAGAAGTCCAGGTATGAGGGATTATAATGCCCAGATCTCCCCCATCCTAGCTTCCATAAACTGAGGGGTACAGAAATTTGATGCAAACGGAGGTCTACTTTTAGAAATAGGCTGCCATATTATTCCTACAAATTGTATGCATTTTATTTAAGACCGTGCAAACTAAAAAAAAAAGTATCATCATTTTCAGATGTAAATTGTATTTTCAAAACCAGTAAGTAGAATCCTGCTTTTTGCTGTTTTGGAAAGGTGGATTGATGCCAAAGCAAGAGCTGCAAAGTATTTCTTGGTGGTGTTTAGAAAAAAACCAACAAAAAAACACATTTGCCACTTGCGTAGATTTTCTTTGCCAAGACAAGAGGTATAAGCAAACTAACTCACTGAAAATTCATAGTCTTCTGAAAAAAATCAAGGCATAATCTGTGTGGGTAAAGCATAAAATAATACCGATATTGATGGAAGAAAATGACCAGGCTAAAGAGTGGTAAAATAGGCTCAGCAGAGGAGTAGTCAATGCCTCAGCGGCGAAGGGATTCTTTTTGCATAGTGCAGTTTAAGAAAAGGAAACAGTCTTTAGAAGTCTGTTTACAATCAATCTCAAATGTACAATCGTATAGATAAACCAGAAATGTTCAAACGACACATGGACAATTAATAAATCATAGTCTACGCTCAACGTTTCAGGTCGAGAGGAAAAATCTCCATAAGAGAAAGATGAGACTATGTGCCCGCCATTTGCTAAACTCCACTCATCCCATGAACAAGGATCATATTAGTCACCAAGGTCTTACTATTAAAAGACATGAACCTGAAACGATGCATGGAGGAGGGCACAGCTAAAGAAAACACTCCCCCGCTGTTTCAGGGACAATTCAACCTGAGAGAGACCCTACAAAAGGGACAACTATCCAAACAAAGATCAGAACCACGGTGGTAAAATAACCTGGTTTATATTTCTCTACAAAAAAGGAGATTACATATTTTTACATTATGTTTTTTTCAAGAAGAATTTTGAGTTTAAATAATGAAAATAAAAAAAATAAATCTTGGATTAAAAAATATAAAAACTTTATATTTAGTTACAAAAAGGGTAAACAATGTTTGCAATGTAAATAAAGGTAAATGAATATACAGCAGGTCATCTATGTAATAGAATAAATTATGGTACAAATATAAGTTGGATAAAATATTATTAATGTATTATATGTGTTTAGATGGAATAGTTCAACTATCTGTATTTCTATGTATTCTGTGCAAGGGTTCAATTCTTTCTAGGTTTCTTAAGAATGAATAGGGGCCTCATTGTATACAGGATGTTCCAAATGATGGCAGATGTATTAAGTAGGCATAAGCTTAGGAATGTAAAAGGTCACATATGCCCCTTGACCTTAAGGATATAGGTTTTCTGTTTGATGACATATCTGTCAAAAGCATTTATAATTGATTTCTTTACTTTTGTAGTGCATTATTTCAAAGTATGTGATATGATTAGTGACGTCTGTTAGGAGGGGTGGACTTTTATGTATATAATCTGTGTACATTGAATAAAGAGTCAGTCTTGCTCTATCTTGAACAGAGACTCATGCATTGCATTACGGAAGAATAAAAGATCTTTGCCATTTTTACACTTACTTCTTTTGAGTGCCATATCATTTTTGGAGGTCCCACCGAGATTTCTGTAAATAACAATCAACACATCTGGAGACGGGAGACAAACTATATATTCAACTGTGGGCACAAAGGTAATATTTTTTTATCTTTCTGACTATATACTTCTGTCTCCTACTCTCTGGATTTGCTGTAAAATTATTTATAGTTGCTTCTGTAAGTTGCAAATTTCAAATGTATTTTTTTAACTGTTTATGTGTCACTCACCAGACTGTGAGTGCTTCTTCCCGTGTGTTTAGGAACCGTGGCCGTCCACCATCCTGAGGGTCTGCGCATGTGCAGCCCTTTCAAACCTTCAGTACATGTTCCTTTTAGTTAATTGGCTGATCAGGCAACACTCCCAGTTTAAAGCACCTGCTGTCTATACCTCGTGGCCTGATCTTGGAGTCTCATTCCCCATGAGCCTCTGAAGGTGTTCCTCGTGTATTCAGCCCAGCTGATTCCTGTGGTTTCCAGACCACTTCAACTCTCCTGTGGTTTCCAGATCCCTTCAACTTTCCTGTGTTTCCTCGTGACTGCATTAGCTGATTCCTATCCCCTGCCTCCGTGCACTAGTTATCAGCTCCCTTCAACTCTCCTGTGTTTCATCGAGACTGCTCCAGCTGATTCCTATCCGCTGCCTCCGTGCACTACAGTTATCAGCTCACTTCAACTCTCCCGTGTTTCATCGAGACTGCTCCAGCTGATTCCTATCCGCTGCCTCCGTGCTCAACAGTTTCAGGTCATCAGAACTCTCCCGTGTTTCATCGCGACTGCACCTGCTGATTCCTATCCGCTACCTCCGTGTATCTGCAGTGTCCTGCTTGTCGCTACCCTTCAGTTCTACTCGTGTCTGCAGCCAGCTGATCCGCTCTCCGTGCTTCTACAGTGTTCCTGCCTGTGTCAACTCGCCTGTCTGCATTGGATCAACGCTCCGCTGCTGTCCTCTCTGCCATACCGCTTCTACTCTTCAGTGATCTCCAGGTGACCAGTCCTATATACTACTGCTTCCTGAGTACTGTTCCATCGTTGCTGGTCTACCTACCTGTGCGCTGCACCTACTTGGATACCGCTTCTACTCTTCAGTGATCTCCAGGTGACCAGTCCTATATACTACTGCTTCCTGAGTATTGTTCCATCGTTGCTGGTCTACCTACCTGTGCGCTGCACCTACTTGGATACCGCTTCTACTCTTCAGTGATCTCCAGGTGACCAGTCCTATATACTACTGCTTCCTGAGTATTGTTCCATCGTTGCTGGTCTACCTACCTGTGCGCTGCACCTACTTGGATAACGCTTCCATTTCCCTGGGACTTCGCATCCTGCCGGCCTCCTGCCGCTCAGGTAACTCTGCACTCCTTTCTGACAGCCTGCTCTTCTGAACCACGGTATGCATACTTATCATTGACTGTGCTCGTGTATTGCATACCTTGCTGGACTGAGTTGTTCTTCTCTGAAGTCGCCTATCCACTGAGTCTATTGCCATCATTTGACTGTGTTACCTTGTAGTCTGGATACTTCCTGTGACTTTGTATATTTGTGCAGTGCTGCTCAGTTATTACTACTTTGTGCATATCATTGTGGATTCAAGTTCAGTGTGCCCGTGTATACTCTGCATTACATTTATCTCCCCGTGCTCCTCCTCACATATATATTTCAGTGGTACAACTTGCTAGAGGCAGACCACTGATTCCTGTTCCAGTATCCTTCCATATAGAGTGGTACAACTTGCTAACGCAGACCACTGACTTCCCGGATACCTCCACCTGGATTCCGTTCCCTCACCTAGACAGCGGTACAATTTGCTAAACGCAGACCGCTGACTCTCATCACCTCCTCGTTGCTTCTGGACATTCCTCCTCACTATAGCAGTGGTACAACTTGCTACCGCAGACCACTGACTACCCTCACGTTTCCTTTGTCCATTCAGTTCCTCGTGTACTATTATTACATATTACCAGTGCTGCTAGTCATAGACTTTCCACGAGCATTCTCTACCATCTGCTGTCTCCTGTTCCGTGATCACCCCGCTACCAGAGTACCATATTACCACCTATACTGCTCTGGTAAGTCCATCACCTGGTGATTCCTGGGTAAAGACTCCTAGTGCCCGTGACAGTAAGATCAGGCCATGACAGACCCAGATTCGGAACCTACAGCTAAAGAGATGCTGCAGCATCTGGTTACCCATGTGGAGCAACAGGATGCTCGCCAACAGCTGTTACTACAATGTTACCAGGCGTTAGCCTCCCAAGGAACATCTGGACAGAATACTACAGCTAATGTTGAAGCTCCTGTGCTTTCCTCCGTTTCCCCAGTGCCATCCCAGGTGTCTACGGCTTCCACGCTTCACCTGCCTACTCCGTCAAAGTATGATGGAGACCCCAAAACTTGTAGGGGTTTTCTCAACCAATGCTCAGTTCATTTTGAGCTCCAACCTCAAAATTTCTCTACCCATCGTTCTAGAGTGGCCTATCTTATTTCATTGTTTTCTGGACAAGCTCTGGCTTGGGCTTCCCCTCTGTGGGAGAGGAACGATCCAGTATTACAGGATAGTGCCAAATTTATTTTTATGTTTCGAAGTGTATTCGATGAACCAGGTCCTGTAATCTCCGCTGCTTCCAGCATTCTCCGTTTACGTCAGGGTTCTCGTACAGTAGGCCAGTACGTCATTCAATTTAGGATTTTAGCCTCTGAACTTCAGTGGAACACTGAAGCATTAATTGCCGCCTTCTGGCAGGGGCTCTCCGACAAAATTAAAGATGCACTGACTACCCAAGAGCTACCTACGTCATTAGAAGATTTGATTTCCCTCTGCCATCGTGTAGACATGAGGTTTCGTGAAAGGGAATCTGAAAAAACAACTTCAGTTAAAGCACCTCTTCGCTCAACCCCTCAACTTCGTCCAGCTTCATCTCCTGTAATCCCCATTGAGATAGGACGTTCCAAATTAACTTCTGAGGAGAGGAACCGAAGAGTAAAGAATAGACTTTGTATCTATTGTGCTGATTCCAAACATATGCTCAATTCTTGCCCTAAGAAATCGGGAAATGCCAGGCCCTAACTAGTTCTGGAGAGGTGAAGTTAGGGTCCCTGGAGTCCTCTCCATGTTCTACGAAATTAAAAGTCTGCGCTTTTGATGTTACGATTTCCTTTGCTACCAAATCCTTTGATTCTGGAGCAGCAGGAAATTTCATTTCTAAATCCCTAGTGAATCAATGGTCCCTACCAGTGATTACTTTGAAAACACCGATTACTGTGACTGCTATAGATGGATCACGTCTTATCAATGGTCTCATCACCCAGAGAACGTTCCCAGTAACGCTTCAGATTGGTGTGCTACACCATGAAGAGATTTCGTTTTTAATTCTTCCTGTTACTACAAGTCCGATTGTTTTAGGCCTTCCATGGCTTCAATGTCATTCTCCCCAGATTGACTGGCGTACTCCTCAAGTTACGTCTTGGGGACCTGAATGTCACACTCTTTGTCTTTCCAAAGTCATTCCTCTTAAAATACAGCAATCTTCCATCGCACCTTCCTCACCGGGACTTCCTCCTCAGTATGCTTCATTTGCCGATGTTTTTGATAAAGCTCAGTCTGAACGTCTTCCTCCTCATCGTTCATGGGATTGTCCGATCGATCTTCTACCTGGCAAGACTCCTCCTAGGGGTCGGGTGTATCCACTTTCGTTACCTGAAACTAAAGCTACATCTGAATACATCCAAGAGAATCTCCAGCGAGGTTTTATTCGACCTTCCACCTCTCCCGCTGGAGCCGGGTTCTTCTTCGTAAAAAAGAAGGATGGATCACTACGCCCCTGCATAGATTTTCGTGGACTTAACACCATTACTATTAAAAATCGGTATCCCATTCCTCTGATTACTGAGTTATTTGATCGCATTAAGGGAGCTCAGATCTTTACCAAGTTGGATCTTCGTGGTGCCTATAATTTAATTAGAATCCGGTCCGGTGACGAATGGAAGACAGCTTTCAACACCAGAGATGGGCATTATGAATATTTAGTAATGCCTTTTGGGTTATGTAATGCCCCCGCTGTTTTCCAGGGCTTCATTAATGAGATCTTTCGGGACTTGTTATATGTATGTGTCGTTGTCTACCTGGACGACATATTGATCTTTTCACAGGACCTGCCGTCTCATCATCAACATGTGGCAGAGGTTCTTTCCAGACTCCGGAAAAATTCATTATTCTTCAAACTAGAAAAATGTTTATTCGAGTTGCCCCAGATTCCATTTTTGGGTTATATTGTCTCCGGAGTTGGCCTACAAATGGATCCAGAAAAGGTGAATGCTGTGTTACATTGGCCTCAGCCAACTACTCTTCGTTCCATTCAGCGTTTTTTAGGTTTTGCCAATTACCATAGATGCTTCATTCAAGACTTCTCGTCCATTGCATCTCCTATCGTGGCCCTGACTCGTAAAGGGGCCAATACTAAGCAATGGTCATCTGAGGCTCTCCAAGCCTTTCAATTTCTTAAAGAGTCCTTCTCCTCTGCTCCCATTCTTCGACAGCCTGATGTGACACTTCCCTTCTTCCTAGAAGTAGATGCCTCTAATGTTGGCTTAGGAGCCATTCTCTCCCAACGATCGGAGCAACAAAAATTCCATCCTTGTGCCTTTTACTCTCGGGGTCTCCTGCCTGCGGAGAGGAATTACACTATCGGGGACAAGGAGTTGCTGGCTATCAAAGTAGCATTAGAGGAGTGGAGATACTTGTTGGAGGGAGCTCGTCATCCTGCGACGATTTTCACGGATCATAAGAACTTGTCATATCTACAGTCTGCCCAATGCTTGAATCCTCATCAAGCAAGATGGTCTCTTTTCTTTTCTCGTTTCGAATTAATCATAACCTTCAAACCAGCTGCCAAGAACAAGAAAGCTGACGCTCTATCCCGAGCTTTTGTGACGTCCTCTGACGTTGAAAAGGTTTCCAACCACTCTATACTAGACCCCAAATGTATTTCGCTGGCTGCTTCTTCCACTAAAGTGCTACCATTTGGGAAGACCCTCATGCCTCCTACTCTTAGGAGGAAAATCCTTTCGTGGTTCCACTCTTCTCGTTTTTCTGGACATGCTGGTGAACGCAAGACCTTTGAGATTCTCTCTCGAAGTTACTGGTGGCCCTCTATGAGGAGAGACGTCAAAGAGTTTGTAGCTGCTTGTGAATTGTGTTCTCAGTTTAAGACCTCCCGCAGAACCCCAGCGGGTTTGCTTCAACCACTACCCATTCCATCCAAGCCCTGGACCCATATTAGTATGGACTTTGTTACTGAGCTTCCTCCTAGCAAAAATTGTAATACTATTTGGGTAGTGGTGGACAGATTTTCGAAGATGGCTCATTTTGTCCCTTTGTCTGGTTTGCCTTCCTCTTCTACTCTGGCTGAGCATTTCATCAAGGAAATCTTTCGTATTCATGGATGTCCGTCCGAGATTGTGTCAGATAGAGGAGTACAATTCGTTTCCAGATTCTGGCGGGCCCTTTGTAAGACCTTGGGCATACGATTAGCACTCTCATCTTCCTACCATCCGCAATCAAACGGACAAACTGAAAGGGTCAATCAAGATCTTGAGACCTTTATAAGGATGTTCTCATCAGCCAATCAAGACAACTGGGTAGAATTGCTTCCTTGGGCTGAATTCGCTCATAACAACATGTACCATGAGTCATCTTCCAAAACTCCATTCTTTGTGGTTTACGGTCACCATCCGTCTTTTCCGGAATTTCCTGCCCTCCCTCCCACCCAAGTTCCTGCTGTAGAGACTGTTTGTCAGACCTTCAAAAATATTTGGTCTCAGGTCAAAACCTGTTTAAAGAAGACATCTGCCAAATATAAGTCTTTTGCAGATAAGAGGCGGGCTATTCCACCACTGAAAATTGGAGATCGTGTCTGGTTATCTACCAAAAATATTCGTTTGAAGGTCCCATCTATGAAATTCGCTCCCCGTTTTATTGGTCCATATAGGATCATTCAAGTGATAAATCCAGTTTGTTTCAAACTTCTACTTCCTAAGAATCTTCGTATTTCCAACGCCTTCCATGTGTCCTTGCTCAAACCTCTCATCATCAACCGTTTCTCGGTCCCTCCTTCAGCACCTCAGCCAGTTCAAGTTCATCAGGAGGAAGATTTCGAGATTACTCATATATTGGACGCAAAAATTGCGCGAGGATTTCTTCGTTTCCTCGTTCATTGGAAGGGCTTTGGTCCTGAGGAGCGTTCATGGATTAAAGCTGAAGATCTCAACGCCCCAGCTCTTCTTAAGAAGTTTTATTCCAAAAATCCGGACAAGCTCGGTTCCAGGTGTTCTGTGCCCACCTTTAAAAGGGGGGGTACTGTCACTCACCAGACTGTGAGTGCTTCTTCCCGTGTGTTTAGGAACCGTGGCCGTCCACCATCCTGAGGGTCTGCGCATGTGCAGCCCTTTCAAACCTTCAGTACATGTTCCTTTTAGTTAATTGGCTGATCAGGCAACACTCCCTATTTAAAGCACCTGCTGTCTATACCTCGTGGCCTGATCTTGGAGTCTCATTCCCCATGAGCCTCTGAAGGTGTTCCTCGTGTATTCAGCCCAGCTGATTCCTGTGGTTTCCAGACCACTTCAACTCTCCTGTGGTTTCCAGATCCCTTCAACTTTCCTGTGTTTCCTCGTGACTGCATTAGCTGATTCCTATCCGCTGCCTCCATGCACTACAGTTATCAGCTCCCTTCAACTCTCCTGTGTTTCATCGAGACTGCTCCAGCTGATTCCTATCCGCTGCCTCCATGCACTACAGTTATCAGCTCACTTCAACTCTCCCGTGTTTCATCGAGACTGCTCCAGCTGATTCCTATCCGCTGCCTCCGTGTATCTGCAGTGTCCTGCTTGTCGCTACCCTTCAGTTCTACTCGTGTCTGCAGCCAGCTGATCCGCTATCCGTGCTTCTACAGTGTTCCTGCCTGTGTCAACTCGCCTGTCTGCATTGGATCAACGCTCCGCTGCTGTCCTCTCTGCCATACCGCTTCTACTCTTCAGTGATCTCCAGGTGACCAGTCCTATATACTACTGCTTCCTGAGTATTGTTCCATCGTTGCTGGTCTACCTACCTGTGCGCTGCACCTACTTGGATACCACTTCTACTCTTCAGTGATCTCCAGGTGACCAGTCCTATATACTACTGCTTCCTGAGTATTGTTCCATCGTTGCTGGTCTACCTACCTGTGCGCTGCACCTACTTGGATACCGCTTCTACTCTTCAGTGATCTCCAGGTGACCAGTCCTACATACTACTGCTTCCTGAGTATTGTTCCATCGTTGCTGGTCTACCTACCTGTGCGCTGCACCTACTTGGATAACGCTTCCATTTCCCTGGGACTTCGCATCCTGCCGGCCTCCTGCCGCTCAGGTAACTCTGCACTCCTTTCTGACAGCCTGCTCTTCTGAACCACGGTATGCATACTTATCATTGACTGTGCTCGTGTATTGCATACCTTGCTGGACTGAGTTGTTCTTCTCTGAAGTCGCCTATCCACTGAGTCTATTGCCATCATTTGACTGTGTTACCTTGTAGTCTGGATACTTCCTGTGACTTTGTATATTTGTGCAGTGCTGCTCAGTTATTACTACTTTGTGCATATCATTGTGGATTCAAGTTCAGTGTGCCCGTGTATACTCTGCATTACATTTATCTCCCCGTGCTCCTCCTCACATATATATTTCAGTGGTACAACTTGCTAGAGGCAGACCACTGATTCCTGTTCCAGTATCCTTCCATATAGCAGTGGTACAACTTGCTAACGCAGACCACTGACTTCCCGGATACCTCCACCTGGATTCCGTTCCCTCACCTAGACAGCGGTACAATTTGCTAAACGCAGACCGCTGACTCTCATCACCTCCTCGTTGCTTCTGGACATTCCTCCTCACTATAGCAGTGGTACAACTTGCTACTGCAGACCACTGACTACCCTCACGTTTCCCTTGTCCATTCAGTTCCTCGTGTACTATTACCAGTGCTGCTAGTCATAGACTTTCCACGAGCATTTTCTACCATCTGCTGTCTCCTGTTCCGTGATCACCCCGCTACCAGAGTACCATATTACCACCTATACTGCTCTGGTAAGTCCATCACCTGGTGATTCCTGGGTAAAGACTCCTAGTGCCCGTGACATTATGTTTGCAAGTATAGATTTGCAAACAATTAGAATTTCCATTTGCTATTTATTGCTCAGAGATTGTTTAACCTTGTTAACCATAGTATGAAAGGTTGCATGTATGTGAGAGTGAAAGGGTTTCCTTGACGGGGCCAGAATCTGGTTAGTTGCTGAATTTAAGTATTACTTCTGGTTAAAGCTTGAAGGAGGTAAAGATAGTTCCAAGCAATGTGAAAGTACTGTAAAACAAATAGAAAAAGTACACTATAAGGCCTTAGATAGCAGTGTGTGTAACATGTGTGCGTGATAACACCAGGATTTATCTGACGAGATAGTGCAGTTTCCCTAAGAACGGTTGAAGCCGATAAATGGGGTAATACATATGAAAAGTGGTTGTAGCCCTATTACCATAGCGCAGATACTGAATAAGTTGGACTATAAAAGAAAAGATTAAGCTGCGTTATGGGGCAATATGTAGCCACACAGAAAAAAGCCTAATTGGTTGGATATTTCCCCTGGCAGTCCGACCGCAATTATGTTCCATAAATATGGAAAAAGTCTGTTCAATACGTGCATAAATGGTTAACAAGGTGTCCTGAATTTTACAGCAAAAGGAAATATTGATTTAAATATTTTAGGAGAAATAGGAAAGAGTGTTTCTAAAAGTAAAAAAGTGCAAATCTTGCAATTATGGTTAAATGAGGCTACAATCCCACCTCCGTATGTTGATCAATATATGGCAGTTAAAACTCCTAGTGCACCAGGAGAGCAAGACAACCCAATATCTGATTTATTACCTATTGTAATGGGGGCACAAAGAAGGCTGTATCCACAGGTACCTCTCCAAGTGAATCATCAAATAGATATGCCACTGGGAGCCAGAATTGTGGAAGAAACAAAAAGGCATGATGAAATTCCTGTAAGGTCTGTTGAGTGCCAAATATCTGAGGAGGACAGTGAGGAAGAAGGAAGGGGAGCAAAAGGTGGTTTTGTTACAAAAGTTAAAAAACCCCTTATGGGTAAAGATTATGCAAATATATTTGCAAGTAACATTACCAGTATTCCAAGACGGCCTGGAAAATCCCCTGCATCCTTTAAGAACTAGAACTACAGACTAAGGTGCACATTGGGTAGCTCATGTCCTTTGGACACAAACTGAGTTGAATTAAATCTGCAGAGGTAATGATTAAATTGCAGAGATCATACAAAACACATATTTCAGATATACTGCAATTGTTTCATGCTCTGTTAACCTCAGATGAACTTACTACTTTAAATATTCAGTGTAAGTGGAATGAAGCTAATTTTCAAACACCTCGACATGATGCAAGGGCTGATATTGATACACAGTGGGAACTTGCAATGGCAAAATGTAAAGAAATGTTTCCCTTTAAAGTGGATTGGTCCAAAGTTTTTATAATTAAACAGGGTGCAGCTGAAGGAGTTAATAATGCTAGATTCAGAAGAGAAGTTGTAAATTTTTCAGGCGTTTCTGATGCATTTGCAAAAGCTGATTTTAATTGTATTTTAAACTAGTGCTTTTGTTGAGGGGTTAAAGCAAAATTTAAAGACGAGAATTCAAATTCACGACCCCCTTTGGGCATTAAAAGATATTGATGCCTTAGCCACAGTTGCCGCATATCATGAATATAATATGGTAATTAAAAAAGTTCAAACAGAAACAAAATAGATGAATTTGCAAATGGAAGATGCAAAAGCAACCATACAGGGTGTTAGATCCAAAGCAAGTGTAAATGCATATCCTGACAGGAGTAACAGATCACAATTGATTTGTTATAACTGCCAGGAGAGGGGGCATTTTGCTAAGAATTGCAGGAAGCAAAGAGATAATCGGGTAAGTCCAGATCAAAAAAGCACTTCCCAAGATAATATTGATTGATGGTCTCCAGCAGCTCCTGTGCCCATATGTCCAGTATTAAGAACAGATGTAAAGGAACCCACTGTAAAAATGACAATGGTAATAAGCATGGATTTCTGATTGATACAGGAGCTGCAAGATCATTGTTAAAAAATGAAGTTGCATTACCAACTACCAGTAAAACTGTAAATGCAGTAGGAGTCGCTGGACAAGTTATTTATTTAAAAGAAATAGACCCAGTTACAGTCACTTTAGGACCTATCACAGATAAACATTCTTTTTTATTGCCAGCAAATGCTCCTTCTAATTTATTGGGTAGAGATTTGTTGAGTAAATTAGGGTGTTCAATATTTTGTACTCCTGATGGAGTGTTTTTAGACATTTCTGAGAAAAATAGACATGAAGCGCAGCTAGCTCTTGACATGAATGCTAATATGCCTGATCACGACACATATGACATTCAGCCCCATGGTGCTACCAACAAGAGCTAAACAAAATGGTAGATGACATGCTAGAAAGTGTACCTAGTCAGTTGTGAACTACGGAAGCAAATGAGACTGGGAAAATGAAGGCTAGTCCAATTTCTGTTAAATTGAAACCAAATGTAAGACTTCCCTCATTGCCTCAGTATCCTTTAATGCCAGAAGCTGAGCAAGGTATTTTCCCTGTAATACAATCATTATTACAGCAAGGAGTTATGATTAAAACCCAAAGTCCCTGTAACAGTCCAATCTACCCGATAAAGAAGAGTGGTGGGCGGGGCTATAGGCTAATTCAAGGGCTATTAATGCGGTAGTTGAACCCTTACATTCAGTTGCTCCAAATCCTGTAACAATTCTTAAGCAAATACCAACAGGAACGCAGGTTTTCTCAGTCATTGATTTATGTTCTGCCTACTTTTCTATTCCTATACATGAGGTTTGTCAATATCGGTTTGCATTTACCTATCAGCCAAGCCTTAGCAGCTGATTTAAAGACTGAGATTTTCACAAGGAAGCACACTAATTCAATATATAGAGGATTTGTTATGCTCTGATTTTTTTGAGGCATCATGTTGAGACACTAGTGAGTTGTTACCTCATTTGGCATATTCAGGACACAAGGTGTCAAAGGATAAAATGCAGTTGTGCAGTCCACAGGTCTTATACATAGGACACTGTTTAATTAAAGGGAAAAAACATTTATCCCCATATCACATACAAGTCATTCATGATTTAACTTTGCCATTGAACAAAGGGAAATTATACGGTTTTGTGGGTTTCTGTAGGCATTTTATATCAAACTATTCAAGTTTAACTGCCCCTTTGTATGAACTTACAACTGATGCTGTTAAAGACACTCTCATTCACACTGATTTTACCAAAACCTGTTTTGAGCAGCTTAAACAAGAACTCTTGATGGCCCCTGCATTGGGTATACTGAATTATGAGTTATCATTCACTTTGTTTTCTCATGAACATTCAGGTCATGCTGCTGGTGTTTTAACACAGCTCCATGGGAATATCCCCAGACCTGATGCATATTACAGTAAACAACTTGATCCAGTGGCTAGAGGGCTCCCAAATTGTTTAAAATCTGTTGCAGCCACTGCCTTGTTAGTAGACAAATGTGCTGATATAGTTTTGGGAAATCCACTTACAGTACAAGTCCCACATGCAGTAGCTGCACTTTTAAATTGCCATATGACTAGACATGTTACAAGTGCCAGACTAACAAAATGGGAATCGATTCTCCTTATGGCTCCAAATACTACACTCGTCAGATGCAATGTTTTAAACTCTGTTGCCTATTGCTTCTGATATTGAATCTTGTAAATTCAAAGGGAGGGGGAGGTATATTTGGATAAAGATGACAATGATTTGGCATTAAGTGAATCAGATGAGGAGAATACACATAAGAATGAACATCAGAATTTTACACATTTTGCTCATGAGCCAGATGATTGTGTTGTATACATTCAGCAAAATACTGCATCACAGCTAGATTTTAAAGAAATACCATTGCAGAATCCTGATTTGATTTTCTATGTAGATGGGAGTTGTCATAGGAAAAATGACACAGGATCATTACGGTCAGGATTTGCAATAGTGGATGATAATATGACTGTATACTCTGAAAGTTTATCATCTCCACATTCTGCTCAGATCACCGAATTAAAAGCATTAAAGCTTGTCAATTGGCAGAGGGTGAAACAGTAAATATTTACACAGATAGTAAATATGGGTTCAGTGTCGTTCATGATTATGGCGAAATATGGCGACAAAGAAATTTCATCATAGTACACCTGTTGCTCATCATGAAATTGTAAAAAAATTAGAGCAGGCTATTCAGTTACCAAAACAGGTAGCAGTTATTAAATGCCAAGCGCATATGACAGGACATGATGAGGCAACAAATGGAAATCATAGAGCAGACTTAGCTGCTAAGAAAGCAGCAGAAACAGACATTGCACAGATTGTTGAAAGAACTGAAATCCTAAATGTTGTAATACCTGATCATACTGAACTAATTGAGATGCAAAAAGGTTGTGTTTCACAGGAAAAGGGCCGATGGGAAATGGCAGGATGTCAAATTGATAAAGATGGACTGGGGCGTGGGAAGGGAGGTGGACCTGTAGCTCCCAAAGCACTCTTGCCAGCATTGGCACAAATGAGTCATGCATTAATCCATGCAGGTAAGATTTTCAGCCATAGCTGCAGGTACTGTGTTTCATGTATTATCTGTCTACAGAGTAATGCAAGGAAGGCAGTAAAAACAATACCTAATCACCTGCCACAAACTGACGGCCCGTTTCAAATAATTCAAATTGATTTTATCCAGCTTCCTAAGTGTAGGATGTTAGAATATGTATTTGTATGTGTTGATCAAATTTCTGGTTGGGTTGAAGGTTACGCAGTTGCAAAAGCCACTGCTCATGTTACAGCTAAAAAGATTGTACAAGAATTTGTATGTAGATATGGCATACCACAGGTAATTTCTTCTGATCGAGGTACTCATTTTATTGGATTAGCTTTTAAGCAAATGTGTGAACTGCTAGGTATAAAACAACAACTTCATGTACCATACCACCCACAAAGTAGTGGGAAAGTTGAAAGATACAATAGAATTATTAAAAATAAACTGTCTAAGATATTCAAGGAAACAGGAATGCAATGGCCTGAAGCATTACCAATAGTTTTACATTATTATTATTATTAATTTTTATTTATAGGGCGCCACTAGGTATCCGTAGCGCCGTACAGGGACAGACAGAAACACGATACAGGGTGAGACAGCACAGTACAGTTAACAGAAATCACAGTAACTCAGAAGCTCAATAAACAGCTAGATTAGAGGTGAGAGCCCCCAGCGGGGTAGAGACAGGGGCCGGAGGACCTCGCGGAGGAGACAAGGAGCTGGAGAGCAGAGTTAAGGTGGTGGAGAACAGAAGGAGAGGAGGCCCTGCTCGGAGGAGCGTACAATCTAAGGGGAGGGTAGGACGGACAGAGACACAATGGTAGGAGGAGGGAATGGGGATGACGGAGGCAGGGACGGAGGGGGGGGGGGAGAGGAGAGGGAGGGGGGTAGGGGGAGACTGGGAGGAGGTCAATGGGTGGGGGACTGAAGGGCTTTAAGGAAGAGGTGGGTTTTTAAGGCCCGTTTGAAGCTGGACAAGTTGGGGGAAGTTCTGATGGAGCGGGGGAGCTGGTTCCAGTGGAGGGGGGCAGCGCGGGAGAAGTCTTGGATGCGAGCATGGGAGGAGGTAACCAGGGGGGAAGAGAGGCGGCGGTCGTTAGCCGAACGAAGAGGGCGGGATGGAGCGTGAATGGAGATGAGGTTGGAGATGTAGGGAGCAGTGGAGTTGGAGAGGGCCTTAAAAGTAAGAGTGAGGAGCTTGAACACGATTCTGTAGGGGATGGGGAGCCAGTGGAGGGATTGGTAGAGGGGGGAGACAGAAGAGAAGCGGCGAGAAAGGAAAATGAGCAGAGCGGCTGCATTGAGTACGGAGCGAAGGGGAGCGAGATGAGAGCGGGGGAGGCCAGTAAGGAGGAGGTTACAGTAGTCCAAGCGGGAGATAATAAGAGAGTGGACAAGGGCTTTGGTGGCATCTTGAGAGAGGAAGGGCCGAATGCTTGCGATGTTGCGCAGCTGGAAGCGGCAGGATTTGGCGAGAGAGAGGATGTGAGGGACAAAGGAGAGAGAGGAGTCCAGGGTGACGCCGAGGCAGCGAAGTTGAGAAACAGGGGAAATAGAGGGGTTGAGAGCGGTGATAGAAAGGTCGGAAGGGCAGGGGGAGTGAGTGGGGGGAAAGGCAATAAGTTCGGTTTTTGTGAGATTTTGTGAGATTGAGTTTGAACATTGAGTTTACATGCTATCAGATTAACCACTTGAGGTCCTCTCAATTTATCACCATATGAAATTCTGTTTGGAAAGATTCCTAATTTGATTTTGAATTGCAATACCAGTCAAAGCCAAGTTAATGATGTGAGTGTTGACTACATTCTATCATTTACTAAACAGATTCAAGCTGCTGTGATAGGCACACAATCAATTCCAATTGACGGAGCCCGTCATAATCTGCATCCTGGAGATTTGTTGATAAGAAGTTTCTTGAGATCTGGTTTATTAACTGATCGGTGGGAGGGTCCATATCTCGTGCATATCTCTCCTCTTGATGAAGTCAGGGGATAAGAATCTTGTGAAGAGGAAAAGACAAGAGATGGAAAGAAACTGGTATTGAGAGTTGATAGGTCCTCAACCAAATTTGAAATTATGGTCATTGCTAATTGTTATAACACTAATGACATTTACAATTGGTATTTTTCTTGAACTGTATATTTACAGCCCTGTAAATGGACAACAGAACAATAATGTAACAGCTTTGGAAAAGAGAGGTAAAAGGGAGGTGTGAAAATACGTGGTTCCCAAATCACTCAGTCACGGTATTAGAGGAAAAATAGTAGGATGATTTATTCTGCAGAACAGGATTAAATACAGCACAGCCCCGTAACGATAGCAGGTCCAACAAGTGAGGAAATCAGTTCAAATAAATCCAGTGAGATATGTTCCACAGAAACTCTCTGGCAGAGCATCACCTCTTGGCCAAAAGTTAATCACACACGTCCAGCTCCCCGGTTAGCCTCTCTTATCACCTCCTAATCCCCCTTTGGGATCTGCCTGCCCAATGAAGTTGCAAAAGGTCTTGATTGGTGGGCTGCTTACACTATCCAGCCCCCCCTCCCCTACCTTCCCAGGTGTCTTCAATCAGGTGACTCCTACTGGGTCTGGCTCTTGGCTGGCTATAGAGCTCACTAGTGGACAATGGGGAGCAAACAGAAATAACAAGGATATCTTAATTCACTTAACAGCTGAGTGTTCCCTGTGGAGGTGGAATTTAACCCCTGAAGTACTTTTCCAAGGATATGTTATATCTGATACTTCCTGATAGCAACATGGCTGAAAAGTGCAGTTCAGGTATGGAGTAGATAAAGGGGTTGTAACATCATACCTGTTATTTTACAGGAGGCTACATCACATGAGCATTGCATAGATTTATCTCCAACACAAGCATGTATTTGTAAATATTTTGAGCGTCATTCAGAAACACAATGTGTACAATGGTGCTCGGATGATCAAAATCATTTTCATGATCAACATCCTATAGATGTGTTTCATTAATTGATAGGAATAAAGCTTAATACCAGTGAGTGTTGGGTTTGTACTCAAGTACCATGTAGACATCATAATGTTGGTCTTATACAGTTTGCATAAATAAAAGTAAATTAGGTGTGAAGAAATGGGGTGAGAAGACAAAAGGAGAGTATAGTACTACCATGCCACCACACATAAAGTTGATAAAATATTATATTTTCATATATCACATTATAACATGTTATAATAAACTGCTAATCCTACAGTTCAACAGAAGGGAGTGAATTATAATGTACCAAAATATATTTAGGAGCAATAAAAGAATGTTTGAGAATTGTACAGTTTAACAACTTAAATTTAATTGAAGAACTAATCAATGTAACATTGAGTGGAAATGTAACTAGGTGGACGATACATTAGGTTAATCGAACTACTTGTGAATTGGGCTATGAGGCAGCTCATAGTTTAACGTCTGATATACCATATACACTTCCTGAAAATTTGTATTTAAAATGTGGAAGACGAGCATATAAATGGCAAACTCCAAATTCTGAAGGTCTATGTTATATTGGAGAATTAATTCCTAGCAAAATTATCATGGAACATAAGGATCTGATTGACATGATCACTCAGAACATAAACCATAGAACGAGGAGATCTGTAAAAACTAAGTACTAAATATAAACATCTTTTTAAAATAGAACATTCAGTCAAAGTAAAGGTAGGTTTTGAAAATGATTTCACTCATGGACATATTGGATATTTAAACAATATTGAGGCAATTGAACAATTAGCTGATTTGTTGGATAACATTACAGAGATTTATGATGAAACTTTTAGATATGTTTCCAAAGAGCTTCAAGCTTATAAAACTGAATTAATTCAACATAGATTAAAATTAGATTATTTAACTGCACAAAGTAAAGGATGTTACTGTCCTTTTCACTTTTAGATTTTTTTTTTGTATTTGAAATGTTTTTCTAGTTAAAAGGTGATGGTGTGTGAACTGCATTCACGAAAGAGAGGGAATGTAATAGAATAAATTATTGTACAAATATAAGTTGGATAAAATATTGTTAATGTATTATATGTGTTTAGATGAAATAGTTCAACTGTCTATATTTCTATGTATTCTGTGTAAGGATTAAATTATTTCTATGTGTTTTAAGAATGAATAGGGACCTCATTGTATACAGGATGTTCCAAATGATGGCAGATGTGTTAAGTAGGCATAAGCTTAGGAATGTAAAAGGTCACATATGCCCCTTGACCTTAAGGATATAGGTTTTCTGTTTGATGAAATATCTGTCAAAAGCATTTATAATTGATTTCTTTACTTTTGTAGTGTATTATTTCAAAGTATGTGATATGATTAGTGACGTCTTTTAGGAGGGGTGGACCTTTATGTATATAATCTGTGTACATTGAATAAAGAGTCAGTCTTGCTCTATCTTGAACAAAGACTCATGCATTGCATTACGGAAGAATAAAAGATCTTTGTCAGGACTTCCAGTGGACGGGGCATCTGGAATGGCCGCTTTTTAGATTGGCTCCATGTAGTGACTTGTTATCCATCACCATCAGTGAACTAGCACACTCTAATACTACCAATATTTGGCTTGCCTCAAGCCCTGGAGTGTGAGGACCTGTCTGAGGTTCGAATAGTACCACGGAGCACATCTGTTTCTTTTCCAATAGTTCGGCTCTGAGTGAGAGCCACGCCATGCTAGTTTTCCCGCCACTCGGCAAAGACAACTTCGCGGGCTGAAGTGAAACTGTCAGGATTTCCCAGGTATGACCACGGAGAGAGCGTAAGTGGTTAAAGTGGCTTTATTAAGAACACAAATAACAATCCACCACGGATTGTGGCACAGATATAACGAAATGGAAAGACAGAGCAACCGTTCAATGGGATCAACAATTTAACAGAACTTGGAAATGCAGACTGGAGATGACAACTCGGTAATGCAGACTGGAGATGACAACTCGGTAATGCAGACTGGAGATGACAACTCGGTAATGCAGACTGGAGATGACAACTCGGTAATGCAGACTGGAGATGACAACTCGGTAATGCAGACTGGAGATGACAACTCGGTAATGCAGACTGGAGATGACAACTCGGTAATGCAGACTGGAGATGACAACTCGGTAATGCAGACTGGAGATGACAACTCGGTAATGCAGACTGGAGATGACAAATTGGTAATGCAGACTGGAGATGACAAATTGGTAATGCAGACTGGAACTGACAACTTGGTAATGCAGACTGGAACTGACAACTTGGTAATGCAGACTGGAACTGACAACTTGGTAATGCAGACTGGAACTGACAACTTGATAATGCAGACTGGAACAAACAACTTGATAATGCAGACTGGAACAAAGCACATGGAAATGCAGACTGGAACAAAGCACATGGAAATGCTCACAGGAGTGACCTGATAATCTGTTTGAAGCAGGCCGGTTTAAATAGGCCTCATGCAGCTGAAACCACTCCCAGTGATTAAGGAGAATAATCAAAGTAACACAGTGGCCCCTTTGGTGGGCAGTGGTACTACGAGTAGAAAGCATAACAAATCCAATAGAGTCACTGCAGACAGCAGCTGCAGAATGTAAATCGTGACAGTACCCCCACCTTAAAGGGCGGATTCCAGACGCACAAATACTAGAGATGGTCTGAAAAGTCCGAGTCATAGTCCAGAATTGGGCATGTAGTTGAGAAGGCTTCATGCAAGGACGGGAAGGGTATAGAAACCACACCACAGGGGAGTTGAGATCCAGGAGAATCTTTCTTCTTCTTCTTTACTTTCTTTTTATGGTTTTTAGAAGGTTGCTGGAAATGGAGCGAAGAAAACGATAATCTCAAGGTTGGAGTAGCCGGAGATAGAACATGTGGCAAAGATGAAGCACTGGGAGTGGGATTGGCAAGTGCTGGTGTAAATTCTTTGATCACGGCCTCAGTAAAAAGTTGTAAATCAGACAGGATCTTGGGTATCAATTAAGGGTTCTGCCCATTCCAGAGCTTCCCCTGTAAAGTTGGCCAACATGTAAAACACTTGCTTTCGTTAAGTATCAAGAAGGTCAGATACAGAGGGAAAATAGGATATACAAAACTTAACAAGAGCCTGCAATTGCTGAAAATCCCCATTGAAGGTAGGTGGTTGGAAGACTTGAACAGAGGATGAATTCGAATAAGCATGAGACTCGGCCAGCTCGGGTTGAACATACATCCCTGTGGATTTGGGTAGGACCCCTTTGGCAGAAGACAACCCGGACTGGGCAGATGACTTGACAGAGACAGCGCTGCGAGAAGCCTCAGGGCGGACAGCGCTGCGAGAAGCCTCAGGGCGGACAGCGCTGCGAGAAGCCTCAGGGCGGACAGCGCTGCGAGAAGCCTCAGGGCAGACAGCGCTGCGAGAAGCCTCAGGGCAGACAGCGCTGCGAGAAGCCTCAGGGCAGACAGCGCTGCGAGAAGCCTCAGGGCAGACAGCGCTGCGAGAAGCCTCAGGGCAGACAGCGCTGCGAGAAGCCTCAGGGCAGACAGCGCTGCGAGAAGCCTCAGGGCAGACAGCGCTGCGAGAAGCCTCAGGGCAGACAGACAGGGCAGACAGGCAACTCGGCCTGAACCGCATGGACAGGCAACTCGGCCTGAACCGCATGGACAGGCAACTCGGCCTGAACCGCATGGACAGGCAACTCGGCCTGAACCGCATGGACAGGCAACTCGGCCTGAACCGCATGGACAGGCAACTCGACAGGACCCCCTCTGGAGCGGACTGTAAGGGCAGAGCCCCATCTGGGTTGAACTGGGGAACCCGGGTTCTCATGGGAGCAGATAACGTGTCTGGAATGGAGACAGAAGCTTGTAACTCAGAGCTGGAGATAGAGGTTAAAGATGGTCGGAGTCTACGGAGCGGGCAATCCTGTAAAAAGTGTAAATCACTGGCACAGTAAAGACACAGTTTGTAGGTCCTCCTGCGCCATCGCTCCTCTTCGGTCAGGTGGGTGCGTGGAGCACCTGAAAACCTGGAATTTGTTACAGGACTATTGGAAAGTGCTGTTTGCAGAAATTCAAAGGCAGACAAATTTGATAATGAAATGTTAGCAGCACAGTTAGACTCACAGCAGCATGTATCAGGGGTGGAAACTGGAAGTTGCTTGAGCACTTGATTCAACAAAGAAGATACTTGCACTATTTGAGTGCGAAGTTGCAGAATGTCCACTTGGAGCAATTGAAACAGGGAATTTTCGGAGGAAATAGTAGCCATAGTTTTAATGGAACTGACAACTTGGTAATGCAGACAGGAACAAACAACTTGGTAATGCAGACTGGAACAAACAACTTGATAATGCAGACTGGAACAAAGCACATGGGAATGCAGACTGGAACAAAGCACATGGAAATGCAGACTGGAACAAAGCACATGGAAATGCAGACTGGAACAAACAACTTGATAATGCAGACTGGAACAAAGCACATGGAAATGCTCACAGGAGTGACCTGATAATCTGTTTGAAGCAGGCCGGTTTAAATAGGCCTCATGCAGCTGAAACCACTCCCAGTGATCAAGGAGAATAATCAAAGTAACACAGTGGCCCCTTTGGTGGGCAGTGGTACTACGAGTAGAAAGCATAACAAATCCAATAGAGTCACTGCAGACAGCAGCTGCAGAATGTAAATCGTGACAGAAACCCTTTGCCTACTTTAATAACAACTAAGTGGAGAAGAATATTATCACTGAAAACACTTCAAATTGTAGTGGGAGTTGAGCTATCCTCTGTGAAGCCAGGCCGTGACCTGACTGAAAGAAGGTGTGAAGCTGAAGACGCCGATACTTGCCTTTATCGGAGGGTCCTGACCCTGTAGGGGATAGTGGACGGCCGGAGTAAGGAGAATGTCATACGAGTTACTGGGTGCGTGAGGAGAGCCGAGACATGGAGCCGCTGTGATTGGACAATTCTCAGGTGGTGTGCGGCTTGTTAGAGTTGGGCGCGGCAGAGATAGAAGAGGCTTCTACTGTTCCCGGTTGCACGTTGGGGTCGAAGAAAGAGGAGAGGACTGCTTCAACTGTGTCTGGACTGTATCCGGAGTTCTCGATGCAGAGAGCCGCTTTTAAGTGGGAGCAGTCAATTTTCCCTGCAGCGGGAGACCTCTGCGTTTAACATCCTTTGGTGTGTCGGATTTCCAGGACTGCGACTGCACAGAGTGAGTTGGAGGCATTGGACATCCCTGCATTTTTCTCCCACGTTGCGGCCACTTGGGACAGAGCAAGCCTCCTATAATTGGCTCCATATGCCTGTATACAGGATCGTGAAGTAGTAGGTGGCTAATACAAAACCTACTAGGAGACTTTATCTTATGTTCATTATTCTTTTTGTTTTTGTTGTGTTTTCTCACATACCTGTAACGCTAACAAAATTGGGCTATATTGTTCATACTTAGTTCAAAAACAAAACAACCTATAACTTCGTACAGTGTTGGCTAACCTGTGATACTCCAGGTGTTGTGAAACTACAAGTCCCAGCATGCTTTACCAATATATAGCAGCGTATTGCTGGAAGGGTATGCTGGGACTTATAGTTTCACAACACCTGGAGTGTCACAGGTTAGCCAACACTGACTTAGTAGATAAATATCTATCTTCTTTGAACAATGTAATTAGCTGATAATTATGCTATTTAGTGTTCGCTCTTTGAATTTTTAAGTCAAATAAATGTCTCATACAGCTAACATAATTAACTACCAACACTGCTTCTTTAAAACTGAGTAATTGACTTATGAGATTTAACTTCTTGTATATCTGTTAAAATTCTTTTTAATCGGTACAAAAACTTGTATGTGATGGAAACTTGCCAAGTGGTTTTGAATAGGCTGATTTATACTAGAGATGCTCACTGACCCCAGTGTTTTGGTTTGGTTTTGGATCTGGATTACCTTCGTGCTTTGGTTTTGGTAAAACCGCCCTTGTGCGTTTTGGTTGACACTCTGTAACGGATTTCTGGATGTACTACAATCTAATATAGCTGGCTTACCTGAGGTGCGGAGTCTAACGATCTCCCCGATGTTCACCAAGAACCGCCGCAAGGCGGGGTGGGCTTTGCTGCCAGGAGTCGCAGGTCGCGGTCCTCAGGTTCACCCTTAGATGTAGTGCAGCGTAGTGGAGCAGGAGTAACGTGGTCAACGGACCGGGTCAGTACACAGAAAGGCAATGCAGACGTATCAGGAAGGCAAGCTCAGAGTCAATCAGGCCGGGTCGGTACACGGGTCACCAGAACAGAAGCGTACTCAGCAAGCCGGATCGGTACACAAGGACCAGAGATAAAGAATAGTCAAACAGGCAGAAGTCAATACACAGGAGTCAGCAGAAGTCTAGGAGTCAGGATTCCACAGGGAACAGGAGCCAGGAACAATAGATGTTGCTCTGACACTCGTGTCAGAGTGAAGATTTAATGCTGGCAGGTTTGAATTCCCCGCCTCCGGGTTGCGGTCATGTGACTGCCGAATCCGGAAGTGCGGCATCCGGACCAGCGGCAGAGAAGGTAAGTCCGTGACACACTCATAGTAAAAAAGGCAGTTTGGTGTCTTTCTGTATTTTACACCCTACATTTATAGTTAGAGAAAGAAGCAGCCTGCAAAGACTGTACGCTAAATAGAAATGCCCCAAGTCCCTTTTCGCTTTGGGGGTAGATTACACCCTACACTTAAAGTGAAAGTTTTAAAAAGATGTTGTCATCATCCTCACCCACATCAGTGTGTACATCATCTTCACAGACTATTAATTCATCTCCGCTGGAATCCGCCATTAGAGAAGTGTCAGTACTTGGATGTCTTTGATGGTAAAGGCCTTCCTCGTGGAAGATGTAGTTCATTTTGGTGATCATCTTTTCCAGATTTTTCGGAAGTAACCTCCTACGTCGATTACTGAAAAGGTTCCCGGCTGTGCTGAATACTCTTTCAGAGTACACACTGGAGGGTGGGCAGCTTAGGTATTGCAAAGCAAGTTTGTACATGGGTTTCCAAATGTTTTTTTTTTCTTCCCAGTATGGAAAGGGACTGTCTGACATTTCCATATCAATTAAAATAATCCTCCACCCTCCTTTGCATGCTAATAGTAGGATTCGATGGAGTTATGGGCAAGGTCACACATTTTTTGGTAAAATCTTTCAAAATCAGCCCAGACGTCAAGCCAAGGCCCAGTTCAGCGGACATCTTGCTGACCAATAGCTCCTTGCAAATGTTCACATTTCGGTCATTTTTAAGCAAAGAATTAATGTAGGTCTTAAACATAGTAATCGCCAAAACGTAGTGATCCGAGTTCAAGATTTTAATTACTCTTGGATCATTGCAAAGTGAATTAGGTACTTGATCTACAAGGCCAACATACTTTGAGAAATTGCTTTCTTTCATCTCCTCCTTCAGTTTGTCAAGCTGCTTTTCCAATAGTCGAATTAAGGGAATGACTTGACTGAAACTAGCATAGTCTGAACTCACTTCCCATGTCACAACTTCAAGTTGTTTCAGCACCTTGCACAGCACAGAAAGGATTCCCCACTGTGCAAGAGTGAAATACATACCCCCTCCTTTCCCAATGTCATGGCTTGTGCAATACGCTTGGATGGTTTTGCGCTGTCCCTCCATCCTCTGAAGCATGTACAGGGAGGAATTCCATCTTGTTACCTCCTCTTGCTTAAGTTGGTGGTAGGGCAACTTAAATTGTTCTTGGAAACTCTGCACCACCAAGTTTATTGTGTGAGCAAAATATGGAATGTGATGGAATTCACCCAGCTGTGATGCTTGCACATTATTGTTGGCATTATCAGAAATAACATATCCTGGGGAGAGTCCAAGTGGTATAAGCCATGTATAATGACATCCCTTAGTTTTCATAACAAATTATCAGCTGTATGCCTGTTAATGAAGCCAGTGATACAAAGAGTAGCCTGCCTGTGACAAATGTTACGTAGTGGTGTACATGCAGCTGCTGTTCCTGCTGGTGAAGGCGAATGACCAACCCAGTGGGCTGTCACAGTCATATAGTCTTTGGTTTGCCCACTCCCACTTGTCCACATATCTGTGGTTAAGTGTACTGTGGGCAGAATGGCATTTTTGAGCCCAATTACTACATTTTTATGAACGTTTTGGTATTATTGCGGAATAGCTTTACAGGAAAAATGGTGTTGCAATGGAATTTTGTAACGGGGACACAAAACATCAATTAACTGTGAAAAACCAGCTGCGTTTATTGTGGTTTTTGGTAGCAGATCTAACACTAGCATAGTAGCCATAGCGTCTGTGATCCGCTTTGCGACTGGGTGACTGCTGTCATATTTGCTTCCTCTAGCAAAAGATTGTTTCACAGTTAATTGTTGTAAGGTAGTAGTGCTCTTTTTCTTGGCCTTCTTATGGGAGGAAGATTCCCCCCAGCAGCAGCAACAGCAGTGGGACTAACGCTCAATCATTCTTCAGAGGAATCAATTATAGTGCAGGAGTCATCGAGCCTTACCAAGTGGGATGCAGGGCTAACTCTGATCGCTACTGAGGATATTGATGAGGACGGTGTTGTGGGTGTAGATTGCAGCCGTCGGGATGTATGTGACAGAAGGGTCCTAGCTGATGATGGAGTGCTTGTTATTTTTTTGCCATAACTTTCAGCTTTTCCCAAAACCTTACCATGAACTCTCGTCAAATGGCGTAACATGGATGAGGTTCCAAGATGGTTAAGGTCCCTCCCTCGACTGACTGTGGCTTGACATACACTACAAATGGCTAAACAACTGTTGTCTGGATTTGGGTAGAAATAATTCCACACATAAGAAAAAGGCTTTTTTGGTTTTATGCCCAGGCATAACAATGGGCTTCTTCTTGCGACGTGAACTGCTGCCACTGGTGCAGGACTTACACAAATCTCCACCTCACCCTCTTCTAATTCCAAAGTGGCATCATCAATTGGTGTATCACCGGCTACACTCGGGCTGTGCAGGCACACATCAGCAGAAATGCTGAAAGGGCCCTTTTTTATGGGTACACTATCAGAATGGTCACGATTAGACATAGCACTCGTGGATGGACTCTCCTCAGGGATTGGTGTTATTTCTGATTCTGAGCATACATTTTCCTCTAATGCCTTACTGTTTTCTTGCAGCTCGGCTTTCACACGTAACAGTAGTTGTGCACCACTTTTGGACTCCAAATCACTTGGTCTTGCTTGGTCATAACTGACCTTACAAGAAGAAGGCTCAGTAACATTTTTAGATCTCGCACGAATAGAGAAAGGAGAAGGCCTCATTCTTTCTTTGCCACTGTGTGTGTAGAATGGCAGGTTGGCAATTTTTTTTTCTCGGCATTTAACTTTTCATCAGTTACACCTCTTTTTATCCTCAACACGGTAAAAGGGTTTTTTTTGGTGTTTTTTTCCCTGACTTAAAAAGACTATATAATTTTACATAGGCTTTACCAGATGACATTCAGGGAAGACTACCATCAGGACTGGTGCCACCAGCTGCTTGCTGATCCTGCTCATATGTAAACTGCTGTGAATCCATTTTAATGAGACCCAAAGCACTTGTAGTGCAAATTCAGAAATATATAGTGCTGGTATATAATAATTTCAACACCAGAAAATTGATTTTTTTGGGAACAGGGGAATATGTCACACCCCAAGCACTTGTAGTACAAAATCAGAAAGAAATTGTGCGGGTATAATACAATTTCTGCAGGCAGAAAATTGTTTCATTAGGAGGGAATATGACACCCCAAACAGTTTGTAATGTTTGGAAAAATGCCTCGTCTATCCCTGCTCTAATCCTGCGACCGAACCCTTCTCTCTCCCTCTGACAAATGGCGCTGGATTGCTGTGGATGCAGATATTTATGCATTTGAAACATCGCGAGAGCCGAGCTCCAACGACGTCACAATGACATTTACGTCGCTTTGAATCCTAAATCGGCAGGAGAGTACCGAGCCTCGGATACCTGAAGTTCGGGAGGGTTCGGTTCTCAGGGAACCGAGCCCGCCCATCTCTAATTTATACTCATGCTGTGACTCTGCTGCCACTTAGTGGTGGAGGATGTTCAACATTCCTGAACACCAGTAGTAAAAATTGTATTACGATATAATTAGAACACCAAAGGGTCAGTTAACTAACAATTGATTCATATATGTTAATTCAGTTGTATTCGCGATTGACTAATTTGAACTAACAATGTAAATGTAATTTCTCAAAGAGAGAAGCAATGTAAACTTTTATCACTAAATTGACAACCTAGATACACCACTTTAACGGGGTTTCCCTTTTCTATTTTATCTTGTCCATTCCATGGAAAAATTCTTACACAAACAAAAAGCAGGAACAAGTGCACCCAAAATTTCTCTTTCTACAATGGAAAAGCCGAAATCACAAACAAATAAATCCAACCCTTATCCCCCGCCCCCTTCATTTTCAGATACGGCTCATTCAAATAATTATGACCCCAGAGTGACCCCTTTGCAAAGTACTTCCCCTTCCAAAAAAAATCAGTCTTTAGAGGTCAAAGTGGACAGCCATTCTCAAGCTTTACAACAACTAACAGACAATCTTGATGACTTGGAAAACAGGAATCAGAGAAACAATCTCAGATTCATAGGTATTCCAGAAATAAAAAAGGGCCCACAACTGACCCATTACTTAAGTGTTTCGATCCCTCTGGCGTTGGAGCTTGAAGACACAATGGATAAACCCCAAATCGGAAGGGCGCATAGAATAGGTCAGGAAAGAGAGGAAGATTTTTCAGTCATTGTGTCACAAAAACGAAACATTTGATAGATAACAATAAGCGTTTAGCTTTACTTTTCCAGGCCAGACTTAGGGTTGCGGAAAATGGAAAAACCCTATTCTTTGGTGATCCGGCAGAGGCCACTAGACATTTCTTACATAAGTCACCGTCACAAGGGACACCAGCTGGAGATAGAGTGTCCCCCTATCTCTGAGATATTATATTCATCAATATTACTCTAGATTTTTGGCCACTTTAATGAATATTGTGCCTGTTCTCCCTTAAAAGGTTGTATTCTGTCTTAATATATTATAACCGTAACAAGAAGAAATGTAAATGAGTTATAAAGTTATTGAATTGTTCATATCTTCGAGGATGAGTCCTGACTACATGTCCGGGATTTATCCTAGCTTGTTAATGGAAGGGAGGAAAAATAGAAAAATGGTGGAAGAAGATTGTTCAGATAATAATGTCTCAATTTTTTTCAACATGTACTAAAATTCCAGATTTGAAATTGTGTGCGAGGTGCGGTGGAGACCAGGATCCATTGGAATGGCTGAGGACATACATGCTTCCCGCTACCCTAAGATTACATCAGGTAAGATTCCAGTCCGTGAGTAACCAATACCCAAGGGGGGGGGGGGGGGCGAGATAACCATGTCATTTACACATTCTGATACTACCTCTTCTCCTCGACCCCCTCCACCCTTGAAATTAATCTCATGGAACATGGGCGGGTTAAACACTCCTGTAAAGCGAAAGAGTTAAACCCTTCACATTTCATTCAGGGGTTCACAATTCATTTTCTAGACTAGATTATATACTACTGGCAGATTCCCTGATAACGGAGGTTAACAAGACTGATATTGGTTCTGTACTTATTTCTGACCATGCTCTTGTATCATTATCGCTCCGCCTTCCCTTGGAGCGACACGGAATTTTACCTGGCGATTCCCATCCCCTTAAATACATCAGAAAACTTTAAACATCTTAAATATGGCTAGAATACCAAAACAACAACATTGACAATCCAATACTATTCTGGGAGGCATCTAAGGCGGTTTTGCAAGGGAATATAATAACATACATGGCCGATAGGAAAAAGGAATCGAATAAAATGTATCAATCTCTTATACAAACAATGAGAGCCCAATGTAATGCTAATCTCTTTGACCCCAAAGATACGACACTAGCTATCTATAAACAGGCGAAGCCAACATTAGAAAATTTTCTACTGGCCCAGGCCCAATCTAGAATGGATTACACCAGTGGTTCGCGGCACCGAGTCTCCATAATTTTTTCAAGGCACCCCTCCAAAATAATTGCAGAGCAGTCCTGTTATAGAAGTAGTTGGGTCAAAAAAAAGTAATAAGTATTTAGGTCAGGACAGAAATACTTATTTAGTTGTATGCAAAAATAATACACATAAATCCAAGGGAAAAGAATATTTTTATATATTTCTTTCAATTATATTTCTGCCAAAGAATAATTTACAACTAACTCACACTGTGCCCTCCTTCAACTCCACACACTCTGTGCCCTATTTCATCTCCACACAAGCTGCCCCTCTCACTCTGCCCCCTCTGCACCGATGTGGAAGGGAGGCAGACCAATACCACAAATATGTACTGCTGCGGGATCAATAACAGGTGTTTCCTCACACTATGCAGGTAGTTTGTGACGGCCAAGAAGAAGCGCTAAATACTAAGGCAAAGTATTGGATGCTTATAAAGTCAGGCACTTTTCTCTCTGTCAGAGTGTATATAACCTGACAGTATTATTATTATTATCATCATCATCATCATTTATTTGTTAGGCGCCACAAGGTTTCCGCAGCGCCGCACATAGTACAAACAGTAGACAATACAGGGTATAACAGTACAGAACAATAAACAAAAGTACCAATACTTCAGAAACTCCAGGCAGGCAGATGCAATAGACACGGAGCAGAAGAACGGGTAAGGAGACAGGAGGGAAGAGGGCCCTGCTCAAGCGAGCTTACATCCTAAGGGAGGGTTAAACAGACCAGGCACAAGAGGAGCCAGTTGAGGGAATGGTAGAGAGGGGAGAATGAGTGGAGGAGATGGGGGTTAAGTGGATGGTTGGTAGGCTTTGAGAAAGAGGTGAGTTTTGAGACAGTATTTATTGTCAAATATGTGCACTGAAGCACTAAGGGCTCAGAGACTAAAGTTCCTCAGCCAAGTGCAAAATTCCAATACAATGTTCTCCACATACAGTCCTTAAGTATAGGCTGGCATATGCATCATCATCAATTGACAATTCGTATCTATTGGTGCCCGATGCTGGAACTTGAAAAGCACCTAGTTGTGGCAATTTGATGCCCCACTGTGTAGAAAACTGTTGCAGGATTCAAATACCCCAGAGCAGGGACAGTTACTGGAGTGTGGCACAGATACTGGCAGATGGCCTACTGTTCATTTTCCTGCCACTCCTATGCTGTGCGGTAAGCGTAGTGCTGTGTAATGGTGACTCCTGTTACAGAAATAAAAAGGTACTCACTCCCCGTTCTCCCAGCATTTAGTAAAACTGATGCAGTCTAGTGACCACCGCTATCTGTGTCCTCAGAGCAGACCTCCACTGATTTGCAATGACCAGCGGAGGCTCTATAAGGTGCAAGGCAAGAAGCACAGGACGCAGCGTCTGTGAGTAGCTGTCTGCAGAGTCCAGTGCTGGATAAAACTGTGCTCGAGTTGTCAGATGCGGGAGAGAGGAGGATGCTGGTCCCGGGCGCCGAGCGGATTGGCAAGTATTTTTCTTTTCTTTTTTAGTGCTTTTTTTTTTTTCTGGCTTTTCCGCGGCACCCCTGTGACAGCGCCGCGGCACCCCTGGGAGCCGCGGCGCACACTTTGGGAACCGCTGGATTACACAAAAAATAGATACAATAGATGGGGCAATAGAGCTGGCAGACTCTTGGCAAATCTATCAAAACCTTTTAGACGCAGAAGTCTAAACGGTATTAAAACGTCACATTCTACATCACCTCTTATTAAATCTAAAGAAATAGCAAAGGCTTTCCATAAATATTATCAGACACTTTACACAGCCACCTCACCTAATAATCCACTCTTAAATGAGGCACTACAAGAAGCTAATTTGCCTAAATTGCCTCCTGAGCAACAAAAATACTGAAATCTCTTCTCAAGAGATCAGAAACACCATTTCAGACCTGAAGCTACATAAATCCCCTGGCCCTGATGGATAGGTGAATATTATAAACTTCTAAAAGTAGAAATAGTTCCTACTGTGTTAGAGCTTTATCGGACAATTCACCGCCACCGTTCTCATTACCCATCTTTTAATCAGGCATACACTACTTTAATCCCAAAGCCAAATAATGACCCTATGTTGATGTCCTCATATCGTCCGATCAAATTGTTTATACATTATGTGAGAGAGAATCCAGGTTAAACGCCTTCAAACCATACTGCTCTCTCTGTTAAATCCGCATCAGTTAGGTTTCGTCCACGGGCGACACTCGGTGCGTGGTATTCGCACTACAATAGCTTCGATAATTGCCTTTTCTCAGAACCCCCACTCATCTAACATGCTTCTTAGTCTGGATGCCCATAAAGCATTCAATATAGTATATTGGTCCTTTTTATTGGCTGTATTGAGCAGGAGGGAATTCGGTCTAGACTTCATAGCAATGATAAACTATTTTTAGGACACCCCATCAACATTCTTAATTATTAATACATTATTGGGAGAGCCACTGGTGATGACAAGAGGTACTAGAGAGGGATGTCTGATGTCCCCACTGTTTAATTTATCGTTAGACCCAATGTTGAGAAAAATTCAACAATGGCCCCAGTTGAAGGGCATCTCCATTGGCACTAAATGTACTAAAATCACAGCGTTTGCCGTTGATATCTTACTCCATATCTCAAACCCAGAATTCTGTCTGAGCCCATTAATGGAGAAATTGGGGAAATTGGATGGGTTTCAGGATTTAAAGTCAACCTTGAAAAGTCAACGGCTATATTTCAAGGTAGAGGCCCAGCAGAACCTCCATGGGCCTAGTCTCTTAGGTTACAATGGGATGATAGGTCAATAGAATATCTGGGGGTGCGGCTCCCGAAGAACATGGCCACTCTCTACAATATTAATATTAGCAATAACTTTTGCATATTTGTTATAGCAATAGCTATAACGGCTATGCAAAAGGAACTGGATGGTTGGGAACGAATCAATCTTTCCTAATTAGGGAGGGCAAACCTCCTGAAGATTTTATCTTTTCCTTGCTTATTATACCCCTTGCAAACATTGACACTCCTTTTAACACAAAAGATACACAACAAATTACTTATTACGCAAATTTATATGGAAAAAGAAGCGCCCTAGAATCAGTCTTATAAAACTTCAACAACATAAGACGAACGGTGGTATTAATTTCCCTGACATAGTTCAATATAGTCATGCAGCTCATCTACGCTATTTGAAGGATTGGCTAATGGATCAGAGCACTTATACTAATTTAGCAGTAGAGAAACAGTTTATCTCAGATATCCATTTAATGGCCTTTCTTCACTTGCATGACCAGGAATTACCTTCCCATACTCTTGAAAATACTCTAGTTCTTTCTGTTAGGAAGAGTTGGCATATACTACGACATAAACTTCATCTTAACCCTTATAAATCTATACATTTACCGTTTATCAAAAACCCTGCATTTCAAAATGGCATGGCAGCTCGCCCCTTTATTGCGTGGGAGAGAGAGGGACTGCAGACGGTTGGGAAGGACTGGGAGAAAACCACTTCGCCATGGTAGGGCACTGGAATTATTCCCCTTTTTAGGTCCATGTGGTCTTTCATTCATTCAGGCCCAACATTATGGCCGAGAGGTGTTTTCGCTCTTACAGCAGTTGATTGGGATAATCCCCTTGATACATTATTACTAGCTTCCCCCTCCAAGAAAGGAGCAATTTCATCTAATTATGCTTTCGTGAGAACTAAAATAGATTGCACTAAAATTAATTTAGGCTTATGTAGGTGGTTACACCATTTTCCACGACTAACAGAACAGATGTTGTTGAAGGAACTGGTTACCTCGATAATATTCTTTCTAGCATCCACATATGCAGAAATGTTCAACATATTTCATAGAGGCTACCTCTCATCACATCGTCAAAATATCATTGGTCTTTCAGATGACTCTAGGTGCCCCAAATGTGGTGAACTCCAAGAGGATTTATATAATGGTTTATGGGCTTGTCCTGTGATTAAGACTTTCTGGATCCAGGTATGGAGATTTGCAACCGCAGAATTAGTAAATTATCTGCCATTTACTCCTGATTGGGCAATTTTGGGCATTCTGCCCCCTGATACGCGGACGGTTGCTTATGGCAATATCTGCCGCGGCTAGGAAATCGGTCCTCCATATGTGGATCCAAAAAGACACAAGAATTGTTTTTCACAATCTTTGCTGCTTCAGTGTTTTTAGACCTTTTTGTAATATGTTGCTATGGTATACTGAAGTAAAATTAGAACCATTTCATAAGTGTCAAAGGCTTTTATTGACAATTACATTAAGTTTATGCAAAGTGTCAATATTTGCAGTGTTAACCCTTCTTTTTGAAAACCTCTGCAATTCGCCCTGGCATGCTGTCAATCAACTTCTGGGCCACATACTAATGACTGCCCATACTTGCTTAATCAATGCTTGGAGTTTGTCATAGATTTGTGAGATTTTGTTTTTGGTTGTCCGCCTCGAGAATTGACAAGTTTTTAATGGGATTAAGGTCTGGAGAGTTTCCTGGCAATGAATGCAAAATTTCGATGCATTGATCCCCGAGCCAATTAGTTATCACTTTTGCCTAATGGCAAGGTGCTCCATCATGCTGGAAAAGGCATTACTCGTCACCAAACTGTTCTTGGATGATTGGGAGAAGTTGCTCTTGGAGGATGTTTTGATACCATTCTTTATTCATGGCTGTATTCTTGTGAAAAATTGTGACTGAGTCCACGCCCTTGTCTGAGAAGCAACCCCACACATGAATGGACTCAGGATGCATTACTGTTGGTATGACGCAGGACTGATAGCAGCACTCACCTTTCCTGCTCCGGACAAGCATTTTGCCAGATGCCCCAAACAATCTGAAAGGGGATTTATCACAGAAAATGACTTCACCCCAGCAAGACCAAAAGTAAAAAGATAAATTGAGAAAATTCTGTAATATTCGATCTGAGCTGTGCTAAGCTTACAGCTCCACAGTGAACTATTTTTACAAAAGAGTCTGTATTTTGCCCCAGAAAAAGGACTGAATAAGTTCAACACATTTATAGATATTCATAAGTTTATAAGAAGACTTACTGTTAAAAAAAAATCTTTACAGATCTCTCTAGGTCTGTCACTTATAACCATCCCCAGACAGATCAATTTAAACATACTGATCTAAAATATCAATCTACCTTTTATCCAAGGTACATAAAAAGTCCTTTTAATCAAGACTTTTGAAGAATTAGTGGAAAGGGATCTAGACTTTTTGCCACAACCCTTAGGGGTATATTTACTAAACTGCGGGTTTGAAAAAGTGGAGATGTTGCCTATAGCAACCAATCAGATTATAGCTGTCACTTTGTAAAATGCACTAAGTAAATGAACGCTAGAATCTGGTTGGTTGCTATAGGCAACATCTCCACTTTTTCAAATCCGCAGATTACTAAATATATCCCTCAGTCTTGCAGCAGAAAAGCTATCGCAGAGACACTGGCCACCTATTAAAAATTCTTAGTGACATTAAGTGGAAACCTCACTATCTCCTAACTTGTGGCGTGGTCTCCCTGTATACTATTATCGAGCACCAAGCCGGATGCAAATATACTAAGGCCTTTCTAGAAACTCAAACTGACCTCCCATTAGAACAGATAGGTTTCCTTGTGGACAGCATTGCCTTTGTCTTAAAACCACAATTTCTTTTGGTCCAGTGGGAGGTACTACAGGCAGGTTCGCGGGACTGCTATGGGCGCGAAATTCGCACCCAGTTACGCGAACCTGTTTGTAGCCCACTGGGAACAGCAGAACATCTGGAACAACAATCCTTTCTCTGCCCACATCTTAAAGTGGTGTCGTTACATAGACGACAATTTTTGTATCTGGACGGGAGACCGTACCACACTCAAACTATTCATTACACATATCAACAATAACCATCTCAACACTGTGTTCACTAGTAACATCAGTGACAAAAGTGTTGAATTCCTTGACCTCGAAATATTCTTCATGGACGGTCAACTTGCAACTAAAATCTTTTTTAAGCAGGTTGACTAATTCCTTCATTCCTATCTCAAGCAATCATCATGCCAACTGGCTCAATAACATTCCCAAAGGGTAATACACTAGGCTGAGGCACAATTGCACGCATCTTTCCCATTATGATGAACAAGCCATTACCCTTAAGAATAGATTTCTAGAAAAAAAAAACTATGATTATGCTACTGTAGATAAGGCCTATCTATGCTTGAGGGATACTGAGAGAGATGAACTCATATAAAAAAAAAAAAAAAAAAAAAAAGGATCAGGATGAGGACCAAAATGTGGGAAAAGCACCAGTCCTTCCCTTCATCACTACATACAGCAGGGACTACAGAAAGATAGAACCCATTTTCAAGAAACATTGGAATATATTACTAAGGGACAGTGAGCTAAGGAATATTTTCCCTTCAAGGTACATGGGTATACGGGTCAATGAAAAAACAGCAGGTTACTATTACTGCAACAGGTGCTCAGCCTGCAAGACAAGCAAGATACCAAAGCAGTAAGATTTTTCACCTCATCTGTTACCGGGGAGAATTTTAAGATTAGAGAGAGACTGACTTGCGATACAGTAGGCATAATTTATCTGTTGGAATGCCCATGTGGCAAGCAGTATGTGGGGAGGACTATCAGGAAGTTACCAACTAGGATTGCAGAGCATCAACGGAACATCAGGAATCAGCTTAAGTCACCAAGCGTCCCAGAGCATTTTTCAAGCTATCACAATCATGACCCAACTTTGCTCAAATTTATTGGCATACACATGGTTATTAAACCATGGCGAAGGGGCGATTATGTGATACTTATCTCTCAGGAAAAAAGCCAGATTTATTTACACTTTAAAAACCCTTGCACCAAGGGGTTTAAATATAGATTTTGATATAAATATTATGCCTGAAAGTAGTGATCATACGAATCAGGAAGCCATCAGTTTTTTCATCTGTATTTAACGCAAGTCCATTGGCTTAATTGGAACTAGGTTCATTTGAATGTGTTTGCTCACTTCATTTATTGTGTGGGCAGTCTCTCTGTTTATGGAACTTTAACCAATGAGAAATGAGGAGGTGGATCCCCATCCCGTCACTCACGGAGAGTGCACCAATTACATGGGAGATTTGGTAATCGAGTACTCCTATATCTAGAAGCAAACGAGGACAGACCTGCTTATTGTTAATTATCCCTGAGGAAGTCCTTTTGGGGACGAAACTCGTTGGATACTTATATTTTACACAGACATTTCCATTATTTGTACTACCAGCACGGACTTTGTACCTACCGACTATAGACAGCAAAATTCCATCCTACGCATGCGCACCTAACATCCTACACAGCCAGGAGTTTCAAGTGACAGCGAGAAAGACGTGACTGTAGCTCATGGGAGCTACAGGGAGTTTCTAAGGACAGGATCATCCGGGAAATCCACCGAACAGAAAGAAAAGGGTAAGTCTCTGTTACCCATCTCCCAGACCACTGTTAAGCCAGATTATCATTATTACCATATTTTGGTACCGTATTTGGGAATCCAAAGTCAGTTTATCATTAGGTCTATATTGACTACCTTGCAAATTTTGGAACAGGAATTACAAGTCTTGGTCCTTTTCGGACATCTTCAGGTTGTTAGTCCACCAGGACTTTGATGTAGGCTTCACAAAAATTTCCTATGAGGACACATTATATCCCTTGCTATTAGGGTGACCAGCAATAATACACATACATACACACATATATATATATATATATATATATATATAATCTGGTTGGTTGCTATAGGCAACATCTCCATTTTTTCAAATCCGCAGATTAGTAAATATATCCCTCAGTCTTGCAGCAGAAAAGCTATCGCAGAGACACTGGCCACCTATTAAAAATTTTAAAATATTAAAAAAAAAAATATATATATATATATATATATATATATATATATATATATATATATATATATATATATACACACACACACACACACACACACAATTCTGGTTTTGTTGTTTGACTTATCTCATATTGTTGTTGCTATGTTTTTATTTCTTGAATGATCACTCTATCAATTTATGTTCAATTACTGCACATCTGCACTTAAACAAGATTTTTATCATTATAATCACATCTGTGTTTTACACTGGGTCGGGAAATCTATATAATGTTTCCATTTACCAGGAGATTGGGTCCTGTCTCCTCAAGTTCCTACATTTCCCCTGGCTGCATATCCCTTTCAATAGGAAGCGCAATTCTCCCATTTTTCTAAAGTCCAATCCCTGTACCTTTTGCAGAATATCAGTCAGTCCCTGATGTTTTTCTTGGAGAGAAGTGGTTACTTTGTTGGCCTTCTTGACACCAGGCCAGCCTCCAAAAGTCTTCGCACTCACACCTGCCTGCTGCCATCCTGAGCAAGCTTTGCACTGGTGGTGCCCCGATCCCACAGCTCAATCAACTTTAGGAGACAGTCCTGGCGCTTGCTGGACATTCTTAGGCGGCCTGAAGCCTTTTTCAAAACTATTGAACCTCTCTCCTTGAAGTTCTTGATGATCTGGTAAATGGTTGATTTAGGTGCAATTTTACTAGCAGCAATATCTTTTCTTGAGAATCCCTTTTTGTGCAAAGCAATGATGACTGCAAATGTTTCCTTGTAGATAACCATGGTTAACAGAGGAAGAACAATGATTGCAAGCACCACACTCCTTTTAAAGCTTCCAGTCTGTTATTCTAACTTAATCAGCATGATGAGAGTGATCTCTAGCCTTGTCTTCATCAACACTCTCACCCGTGTTAACGAGAGAATCACTGACCCGATTTCAGCTGGTCCTTTTGTGGCAGGTATTAAACTGCAGTGGAAATGTTTTTTTTTAAGTTCATTGTCATGGCAAAGATGGACTTTGAAATTAATTGCAATTCATCTGATCACTCTTTATGATATTGTGGAGTATATGCAAATTGCCATCATAAAAACAGAGGCAGCAGACTTTGTGAACAAAAATATTTGTGTCATTTTCAAAACTTTTGGCCATGGCTGTATAGGGCCTGATTCATTAACAAACGTAAAATAAACATTGTATTATTGTACTTTAATTTTTTTAAAAAAAAACACACATACAACTGGTATACGCACAGCCGTATTAAACAAGGAGCGTATGTAAAGATACGTTGGTTTACGAATACGGATCTAGGTACGCACTGCTCTAACAAACACACTGGATACGTCCAGTACATATAAGGAATATAAAGCCACAAAAAACACTCACAGTAAAAAAAAAAAAATATATATATATATATGTGTATATATATATATATATATATATATATATATATATATATTCAGTAATTGTCACCTGTTAATAAAATAGCTTTTTTTTAATCCCCCTCCCCCATATAAATACATTAGGATGCTATAAATGTCTACTGAACATATAACACATTTTCATAGTTGCTCCTGATTGCATACATGACCATCATCACTATCACTCAGCCAGTTATTAATTAAGTGTATATGAGACAGTCAGATATATTTTAAACACAATGATATCTCCTGTGTTAGGCTTTAGTTACAGATGTGTTACTTAAAATGGTCTAAACCTTGTGGTAAATGCCATGGTTTATGGCTTAATAAATAGGTCCTTTAGTATTTCCATGGATAAAAGTACTCCTTATTTTACATATTTTATATAGAATAATTAACAATATTTTATCACTACTGATTTTATGATTTATTTTTTAGTATTATTTTATTTTAAGGTTAAGCATCTATTTCACTCTGGGCATACTGCACATCACACTGAAATATTGTATTAATAACCTAATTAAACCTGGTGATATATTATTTACATCATAATAGCTAATAACTTTTAAATATTTCAAATTTTGCATTCAGTCAAAACAAATTATACTTAATCAAATTTAAAAACATTGCAAACTGGTAAAACAAAATAATCTACATGGAAGCATTTAGAATTATGTAACGTTTTAAAAAATAAAAATACAATAAACTACAATGTGTTCACTTACATTCTAGATGTGAATGAATACACGAGGTAATGTTAAGGACAGGAAACTACTTTATACTTAACTTCTTATTACAAATGACAGGTAGATAAAAAATTGCTCGGCTAGCAACCCAGGTTGTAATTAACCCCCCAAAAGAGCTACAAGACTGTCATGACCCATCTTTAACTCACCCGGTAACACTGACGAAAGGCAGCAGCCATCTTTGTAGAGGAATCCACTTTGACCTTCGCACACACAAGTAGTATATGGTATGACATCGGTCTCATGTTGATGACGCCACAAGGTTGCTACTTTAGTCAGATGACAGTTATTGTTGGTCCAAACTACGTTTTACAATAACATAGGCATGCTAGTTTCCAAAACGGAAGAGAGAGTATGGTACCGACTCGTTTTTTATCTAACAGAAAGACATTGATTACATTAGTAGTTAGACCGGACCCAATAGTAGCAACATCACTACACTATATGACCGCCATTTTTGAAAATCTAACAGGGCGCGATAGCCTCAAAAGTAAAATATGGAACGTAACCTGAACAGCTTCAATGTAACCAATGTAGGCTTCCGTGAGAATATTCATGCGCTCGCTCGCAGCAAGGGGAGTAGAAATAGCTTGGCTGCAGATTATGGAGAAAACAGCACGGTTTATTCACAATTCTTTATTTAGCACCAGCATACTCTGCAGTTTAGCAAGTTCTTAGTGCTTCTGCATAAATGAGGAAGAAAAGGGATGTGTGCAGCCACATAGTGTGTTTTGTTACTATACTTGTAAATCAGTTCATCAGGACACTGAAGCATGGGTGGGCACTGCTGAGCTCTTTATTCAGCCATTTGCAGACTCTGGGTACATTGCACACTGGCCACACCTACTTCCCAGCATTCCCCATGGTCTTAGGGACCATCACTAAAGATTCAAGCTTAAACATATAAGGGAGTGTCTACAAACATTAAGCATATCTAATGCAATAACATCACATCTTCTTTTCTTTAAAGATAAGCCCTGTATCCTTCAGAATAACAATTTAACGATATAACATTAAGAACATCATCTAACACGTTTCAATGAGTCTCTCAGGTCTGCGTATTTCTCTTATGGGTCTTTCACACAAAGTCTGTGTATCGTCAACCATGTTGGACCTTTCTTCCATCATGGTTTGTTCACCATTATCAAGTCCATCATACATGTCAGATGAAGGGTATTCTTCAGTCGTGTTGCCATCACTATGGTTGGGTTGAGATCTTAAATCGACCCGATTTCTTCTTACTTCTGTTCCACGATCTGTACGTACAATATAAGATCTTGGTGCTACTTGTGCTTGCACAATACCTTTCTGCATCCAAATGCCTTTCTCATGATCTCGGAGACGGACTTGGTCACCTGATCTTAGATCAGATAAGCTTTTTGCTCGCCTATCATGGTACAGTTTCTGTTTCTCCTGTTGACGTACCTTACTCAGTCTCACCAATGCTGAGTTATGCGCATTAAGCAGTTCATCTCTTATCTGAAGATTTGCTTTAATCCTCCTTCCCATCAGCATTTGTGCAGGAGAGAGTCCATTCTGTAGAGGTGTACTGCGGTAGATTAAAAGACTTTTGTAGAAATCTTCTTTGCCGTCTTGTGCTTTTTTCATTAGACTCTTCACAGTTTTTACTGAACTTTCCACCAACCCATTTGACTGTGGATAGTGGGGACTCGATGTTGCATGGACAAATTCCCACTCTTCAGCAAACTGTCTAAATTCAGCGCTGGAAAACTGAGGTCCATTGTCAGTGAACACTTTCATAGGAACACCATGCCTTGCAAAGATTTACTTCATGCAACTGATTACGGCTTTACTAGTAGTTGTAGGTAGAGTCTGCACCTCAGGGTAATTAGAATAATAATCAGTCACGACAATGTGCGTTTTTCCAATACAATCAAACAAATCTGCGCCTACCTTCTGGTATGGTCTCTCTGGCACTGCATGAGGACTCAGCGGCTAGACTTGTTGCTTTGGTCTGTACGTAAGACACAGTTCACATGTAGCTGTTGTCTGTGCTATGTCCTGGTTCATTCTTGGCCAATACATCACTTCACGCGCCCTCCGTTTACATTTCTCTTCTCCTAAGTGGCCTTCATGTATCTTGCACAGCATAATTTTTCTTAGTCGTGCAGGTATAATAATTCTATTGCCTTTGTAAATAATACCATTGACAACCATAAGGTCAGTGCGGTACATCCAATAATCATGAATAGACAGTGGGCACGCATTTTTTTCTGCTGGCCATCCTTTCAGAATGATGTCTTGTAACACTTTCATTGTGATGTCTGTCTCTGTTTCTTTTCTTATCTGTTCTTGTCTTACAAGAGACACAGGTAGAGAAGCTACAATCAAATTAACATATGCGTCTATCTCTTTATCCATCAGACTTTCGGAACCTTCACTTTTGTTCACAGCACGGGAAAGTGTGTCAGCAATGTACATGTATTTACCAGGACAGTACAGCAATTGGACATCATATTTCTGTAGTCTTATAAGCATTCGTTGAATTCTCATGGGACAGTCATGTAACGATTTAGCCATGATAGCTACCAATGGCTTGTGGTCAGTTTCCACTGTAAACGCTTGACCTTACACAAATTGATGAAATCGCTCACATGCATATGTGATTGCTAGAAGTTCTTTTTCTATCTGAGCATATCTTGTTTCAGCACTTGTCAATGCTCTTGATGCATAGATTACCGGTTGCCATGTATCCTCATGTTCTTGTAACAACACTGAGCCTAGGCCAAATTGCGAGGCATCTGCTGAAATTCTTATACTTTTTGTAGGATCAAAGAATCTTAGTACCGGTTGCTCTGTGATGGTCCATTTCAAGTTTTGCCAACTTTCTTCTTGTTCATGTGACCACATCCACTCATTATTTTTGTCCAACAACCATCTTAGAGGTGCTGTTTGTTCGGAGAGTTGAGAAATAAACTTTCCTAAGTAAGTAATCATTCCTAGGAATCTTCTCACGTCGTCTTTGTTGTTAGGACGTTCCATGTTTATTATGGCTGATATTTTCCTCGGGTCAGGCTTCACACCTTCCTCCGAGACCACGTCACCCATAAAGGTAAGTGTTTTCACACCAAATTCACATTTGTCCTTGTTCAGCTTTAGATTCACCTTCTTGATAAGTTCCATTACTTGTCTCAGTCTAGAATCATGTTCTTCTTTTGTAGATCCCCAGACAATAATTGCATCCATCATTGTTTCAACACCTGGAATGTGTTCAAAAATCATGTGTATCCTTTTGTGATATACTTCTGGAGCAGACAATATCCCATATGGTAGTCGAAGGAATCTGTATCGACCTTCTGGGGTATTAAATGTACACAGCATTGAGCTGGCTTCATTTGCCAGAATCCTGAAGATGCATCCAATTTACTGAACCATTTTGCTCCCGCAAATTGTGACATGATTTCATCTCTGGTTGGTAGTTTGAAATGTTCTCTTTTAATAGCCTTATTTAAATCTCTTGGATCCAGACATATTCTGAGTTGTCCATTTTTCTTTTCAACAATTACTAAGGAGCTCACCCATTCAGTAGGCTCATCAACTTTCTGTATCACACCCAAAGCTTCCATGCGGTTTAACTCCTGTTTTAGTTTTTCTCTCAGCGCAAATGGCACTTTTCTACAGGGGTGTATCACTGGAGGAACTTGCGTGTCTAGATTTATCTTATGCTCGCCAGGCAGACAACCTAAACCTTCAAACATGTCTCTGTATTCTGTAAACACTGATTTGCATTCATCTTCTACTTGTGATGTCACCATGAAAACTTTCTTTATCAAGTTAAGCTTCTCACATGAACTTAATCCTAGAATCGGTTGTACATCTTTATCCACAATCAGTAGAGATGTTTTGAACTTTTGTCCTTTGTAGCTCAGGGTCACTAGGCATGTACCTTTCACAGGAATTTCCTCCCCAGTGTAGCCTGTAACTTTCACATTGGCTGGATGAATTTTAGGTTTTACTCTAAAAGTCTTATAGTCTTGAAACGATATCAAATTCACCTGCGCACCAGTATCAAGCTTAAAGGGAATGACAATCTCGTTCACTGTTAAAGGAACAATCCATTCTTTCTTGTCTGTACTGCAAAGTTCAATACAAAAAAATCTTCAGACGTAGCTTGTTCAACGGCATGCACTTTGTTTGTTTCACTATTGGTTCTACAGCATTTGGCAAAGTGATTAAGTCCACCACATTTCATGCAGGTTTTACCATAAGCAGGGCACATTTTAGGATTGTGAGTATTTCCACATCTACTGCAGATTTTCCTATTAGATTGCATTTTAGACTGCTTCATTTTAGAGAATGGTGGTTTGCTTGGCTCTGTTTTCTTCACCACATGTACAGTAGTATCAGATTCCTTGTGTAACTGTTTGGCTTGCAGTCTGGTCATTTCTGCAGATCTGCACATAGTCATTGCCTTGTCTAGTGTTAGGTCTTGCTCTCTTAGCAATCTTTCTCTGAGTCCATTATCAGGTATTCCACAGACAATACGATCTCTAATCAGTGAGTCCTTTAAATCACCAAACTCACAGGTTTTGCTGAGTGATTGCAGTTCTGTAACATACTGATCAAATCCTTCTCCAGACTTCTGATCACAGGTGAAAAACTTATATCTTTCATATGTCACATTTTTCCTTGGCACAAAGTAATCTTCAAACTTTTGCATTATAGAAGATAGCACCATATTCTGCCCTTCAGCAAACTGAAAACTGTTATAAATGTCCAGCACATCCTCTCCTATCACATGGAGGAAGATGGATGACTTTGTTTTATCCTCCATTGCATCAGCTCCACATGCAGCAAGATATATATTAAACCTTTGTTTAAATCTTTTCCAGTTTTCAGACAAGTTGCCAGACATGAGCATGCCTGCTGGAGGAGACAGCCTATCCATAGTTACTCACTGTTTGATGTGACCAGAGCACAAGGCAGATATTCAGACACTGCGTGTCACAGCTTTACAGACTTCTGCAGGATCCTTTCACACTCTGAGCTCTAGCAGTCCAGTTAAAACTTCTTCTGACACCATGTTTTGTTACTATACTTGTAAATCAGTTCATCAGGACACTGAAGCATGGGTGGGCACTGCTGAGCTCTTTATTCAGCCATTTGCAGACTCTGGGTACATTGCACACTGGCCACACCCACTTCCCAGCATTCCCCATGGTCTTAGGGACCATCACTAAAGATTCAAGCTTAAACATATAAGGGAGTGTCTACAAACATTAAGCATATCTAATGCAATAACATCACATAGTGTTGGAGGCATGGCTGTCTGTGCTTCTTCAAACTTGACTTGTATTAAACCAGTGTTACTCTGTTCTACCTGTTATTGCAGCTTTCACAGTCCGGTACTGGATTTTTGTATGGATCCTGGAATGTTGGGACATGTTTGGAAAATGTATAGGTACATGAAATATGGAAAGCTAAGCAATGACCATAATACAGATAATGCAGTATATAACGCATACATTATGATATGATATTGCATTTATCACACCACACATCACACTACCCACCTGTCCAAAGGCCGCCCTCGCCTTCCTTGACAGGCTAGAGGTAATAACATACTCGCCCTTAGTTTAAAATCCTTCAACCCCCATGCCCACGTTTGCATGTTTTCAAATCTCGGCTACACTTGGCTTTTTAAACGGGTCACTGCAATCTTTGTCACTCATTTTTGTTTTAATTTAATCAGAACTGTAGCAGAACACAGGCGTGAAAGCACTATTGAGGGTGAAGGTGGGGGCTATTGTAATGTCTTAGGAGTAAATGTATCAAGGTGCGATTTTGCAAATTCAGCGATTTTCTCAGGAGAGTTGAAGCTCTCAGATGTATGAACCTGAGATTTCATGTAAAATCGCCAGAGTGGTGTTTCTGTCAAATTTGCTATTTCCAAAATCAAGAAATCAAACTCCCGACTGTTTGTCACTCTAGCTATACAAGTCTCAAATGTATGAAGATGTGATTTACTCTCCTGAGCTTGCTTTAAAACACGCCAAATACAACACACTGAATTCTAGCGGCGTGTTCTGTAAAAACATCACTGTTACACTGTTCTGCTATAGAGCCGGAGGTCCCGGCTACTGACATATCTGATAAAAGTTAAAAAGAAAAAGCATGGGGTCCCTCCTATTTACTATTAACCCTAGTGCTGCCAGCCTACTGCTGGTTACGTGAAAATCAGGAAAAAAAATTGCGTGGGGTCCTCCTCATTTTCACATAACCAGCACTAGACAAACCAGCCGGGGATGGTGGCACTATGGCAGGGGGACACGCGGCAGGGGTCCCCCTACCATAATGACAACCAACCCCAGGCTGTTCAGCGCTGGGCTGGATTCTCTACGTTCATTGCGTAGCAGAGTTCCTACTAGCTAGGACCTCCGCTGCGCAGTAAGCGATGCACATGCGCGCGTTAGGTTTATTTACAGTGTTAGGTGATTTCCCCACTAGCGTGGGAAAATGACCTAATACAGTAAATAGACCTTGCGCAATGAACGTACGTTCATTGCATAGCGGACCTCCTGCTTTTTTTGCTTTTCTTCAATCAAGAACACAATATGGGGCCCCCCCTGGCCGAAGAAATGAGGACTACTATCAACAATGGGCCCCTCCAGGTAAGAAGAATTGAAGAGATTACAAGCCTGAACTTTGGAAGTATAAATAACTTTGGGGACTAGGGCAAGCCTGGATATTTGGATATAGAAATTGTTTTTGAACTTTCTCAAGCCTCGACATTTGGATGGTATAAATAACTTTGGGACTGGGGCAAGCCGGACTTTTGGATACAAATTTATTTGGGACATTTGTGACAGAAAGAAGACTTCATTGGTGAGTATCAGGGGATTTATTATTTTTAATAAATATGTATGGTGTAAATGAGGGTGATTACTGTGTTTGTTGTGGGTTTTTTATTTTTATTAAATTTTAGTGGTTTGTATGAGGGTGTTGTGGTTTTTTAAACATTTTCTTTTGTGGAACTACAGGTCCCAGCCAGTCCTGGGTGTCAGGGCATGTTGGAACTTGTGGTTCTCCAGCCCTGGCTGCCGTGGGTATGCTGGTGCTTGTAGTTATACAAGCAGCAGCATGGCCACACTATTTTGGGCAACCTGGCTGGGACTTGTAGTTCCACAAAACAAAATGCCATCCGTTTATTTTTTTCACCATTTATCGCCGGTATTACCCTACTACCCACAGCCCAGGGGTAGTAGGAAGAGCCCTAGTGCTATCAGCACTGGGCTGGGTGTCTCTAGGGGGAGGGCCCGCTCGTTTTTTTTGGCGGACCCCACTCCCTAGGGAATCCTGCCCAGGGCTGAACAGTTTAGGGTTGGTTAGTCATTATGGCAGGGGGACCCCTGCTGCGTGTCCCCCCTGCTATAGTGCCTACAACCCCGGCTGGTTTGCCTAGTGCTGGTTAACTGAAAATCCGCGGACCGCACGCAAAATTTGTCCCAGATTTTCACGGAACCAGCAGTAGTCAGGCAGCACTAGGGTTAAGCAGGAATAGAGGGGGGAGGACACGCTTTTTTTTATACTTTCATCTATTCTTTACAGTTTTTACACTGACAGGCAGTGTAACAGTGATGTGTTTATACAACACGCTGCTTGCTTATTTGTGTCTGGCGTGTCTTAAAGCAAACTCCTGAGTTTCCTTACTCGCAGCTTCATACATTTGAGACTTGTATAGCTGCAGTGGCAAACAGTCGGGAGTTTGATCTCTGGCAATTTTGGAAATAGCAATTTTGACAGAAGCACAACTCTGGTGATTTTGCATGAAATTTCTTCTGCTTCATACATCTGCGAGTTTCAAGTCTGCCGAGAAAATCGCTGATTTGGCAAAATCGGACCTTGATACATTTACCCCCTAGTCTATTTTTAACCTATGACAACCTCAAACCCTATTGGATCAGTAGTTCTTTGTAAGGATATGCTTATGTCTGTCTCAAGTATATTTAAATAGCTATACTGTATTAGCCTCTACCACCTCTGATGGGAGGCTATTCCACTTATCCACTACCCTTTCTGTAAAGTAATTTTTAATCAAATTTCTTTTGAACCCACTTCCCTCCAGTTTCAGTGCATATCCTCATGTTCTAATACTTCTCTTCATTTGAAGAATGTTTCCCTCCTGTACCTTGTTAAAACACTTGATATATTTGAGAATTTCTATCATGTACCCCTTTTCCCTTCTCTGCTCCAAATTTTATATATTAAGATCCTTTAGTCTTTCCGGGTAAGTATTGTGCTATAGGCCATGCACTATTTTAGTTGCTCTTCTTTGTACAGTCTCGAATGTATCTATATACTTCTGAAGATATGGCCTACAGAACTGAACACTGTATTCTAGATGAGACCGTACCAATGACCTGGAATTATTGTTTCTTTCTTTCTGCTACTGATTTCTCTCCCTATGCAACCAAACATCTGCCTTGCCTTTCTTATTGCTTTGTTACATTGCTTACCTGCCTTTAAGTCAGCTTAAATAGTGACTCCTAGGGGGTATATGTATCAAGCTGCGAGTTACTGACGGGTTTGAGATATAGCAACCTATCAGAATCTAGCTATCATTTTGTAGAATGTACTAAATAAATGATAACTAAAATCTGGTTGCTATAGGCAACATCTCCACTTTTCAAACTCAACAGAAACTCGCAGCTTGATACATTTAACCCCCTAGATCCCTTTTCTCCTGAGTAGTTTCCATTATAGTGCTGTTAATAATATATTTAGCCCTTGGGTTTTTGAGACCCAAGTGATTTTTTGGCATTAAGATGTAGCTGCCACACTATTGACTATCCCTATAGTTTACCTAGATCATCAGTCATTTGTTTTACCCCTCCTGGTGTTCCTGTTTCATATCTTTGTCATCTGCAAAAAGGCATACTTTCCCTTCAATACCACTTGCAATGTCACCCATAAAGTTATTAAAAAGCACTGGTCCGGGGAGCGTGGCCTGACAGCCATACTATGCAGACGTGCGGTTGTATAGCTTCTGGAGTTTGAGAAGCATTCTCAGAAAATTTTGGGGCTCCCCCGCTGCCATAGGAGTTTGACCTGAAAGTTTCTGACACCAGAACTCAAGTGGCACCGGACGCTAGCCTCCGGGCCTCAGAACTCTGCTCCAGACTGATCTGGTCCTTTGTGGCCTAATTGGCACCACTGACGACAATCCCTCTGACCCGGGACCCACAGCTGCAGGAACCCCCTCCCGCGCTGCACAAAAAGGAGATCCCGTCCGGCACACACAAGCACCCTCTCCTTCTGGAGCCTGAACTGCAGCCTGCTTCTGTACTGCCCGGCATTTGCAGTGCCCCACCCCTGCTCCTGACGCTGGTTCACTGGATTTCCGGCAAGAATCTGCCCCAAATACACCCACCCAGTAAGAAGCCCAGCGGCATTTTTCTCCTCCACTTACCTGGTAGACGTCCAGGGGGAAGTCATGATCTCTGCAGGCATTCTCTTCGGACTGTAGCACTGGCAGCCCTGCATCACCGAAACTCTCCTGATCGCTGGTCTTGCAGCTGTTCATCAGCCTGCACCTGCTCTGTAACAGCTCGATACAATCTCATCTTGCAGACCTGGACACGCTGACTGAGACTTTGCTGCCCTCCAGTGGCGGATTCCGGTACTACAGCCTCAACCACCACAGGTATTACTATTATTGTACTACTATTCTACAAATACCTGCACCCTGTCTCTGATCACCCGGATTTGGGTATTGGGTGCAGAGACTACTGTATGGTTTCCCCCTAACTGTACTGCAATCCGGGTGTCAAAAATAATACAACTTACATTCCCCCTCAATTGTGCAGAAGCCCTGGGTCTGCATCCTTCCTCATACTTCTACGTAAGCAGACTCTTCCCTTATCTGCCCTCCCGGGAGAGGCGTGCCTTCCACTCTAGCAGATTCTACATGATTTAATTTTTCGCCACATGCTGACAGGGGGAGCAGCCTATTCGACTCCAATGTTCTGATCTATACATTTATAAGACCTCCCTTCACCGTGGGCCAGCTTTCTGTATTGGGCTATTATACTACATCTGCATTTGCTGTCCCTCCCTTCCCCCAGATCTACTATCTCCCTCCACCATGCCTAAATGCAGAAAACAGCACTACAAAGGCCTTCCTCAGTATTTTTTTCGAAACAGACTACTCCCGCCTCTCGTTCTGGTAGAACAGACACTCCACGATCCTCCGCTGATTTGGACTCTGATGAAGATGACATGGCTCCTATCACTAGACGAGACTTTATGACCCTAATCAAAGAAATTAAAGAACTTAAATCTTCCGTTCAATCTGAGGTACAAACCCCTCTTCACTCACTGCGTGTAGACTGTCAGGCCCGAAATAGAGAGGAACACTAACCGGTATTGGTGCTACTGAGCAGATAGGTTCGGAGTCTAACGTACCCCTGGTTTTCACCAGGGACCCCCGCAAGGAGGTATGGACTTTGCTGCAAAGGGTACGAAGGTCGCGGTCCTATCAGTCAGTTACCGGTGTAGTGAAGAGGAGTCAGACGGTCCGGGTCAAGCCAATCGGTATACGAGGTACAGAGGGAGAATCCGGAAGAAGTGTCAAACAGGCCAAGGTCGCAGGAACACGGAGGGTCACACTGAATAGAGAATGGTCAGCTAGCCGGGTCACAACAGGAATGCAGAGACTAGAGAATGGTCGAGGAAGCCGGGTCCAAACACGGAGCACAAACACAGTAGGAGCTAGAGGCAGGAACCCTTTACTCTGGCACCCTAATGGCGCCAGAGCCAGGTTTAAATAGATGCAGGTAGCAGCTGATAGGTCTCCGTGAACAGGCACAGGAAGTGCCGAGGGAAGCGTCCCGTTGCCTAGCAATGGGACGAGCCACTGCGCATGCGCCCGACAGGGCTGAGTGGCGCGTCTACCCGGTTGCCCGGTAACCGTCCGGGCAAGGCAACGGTGACAGGCGTCCGTTTCCGCCAGGAGGAAGTGCGGCAGGGACGGAGCCTGACAGTACCCCCTCTCTCTCTCTCCTCAAAAGAAGGATTGGTCCTTTTCCGAAATCTTGCAAGGAGACGGGGGGCATGAAGATCCGCTTCAGGGACCCAGGATCTCTCCTCGGAACCATAGCCCTTCCAGTGAACAAGGTACTGAAGATTGCCACGAATGGAACGAGACTTCAAAATTTGTTCTACTTCATACTCCTCTCCTAGGGAAGTCTTGATGGGTGGAGGAGCAGCTAGTTCTTTGAAGAATTCATTGAGGACCAGGGGCTTCAGTAGAGAAATATGAAAAGTATTATGGATCCTGAGAGAAGGAGGCAAAGCGAGTTTGTAGGAGACCGGATTAATTATTTGGGAAATGGCAAAAGGTCCAATAAAGCGAGGAGCTAATTTCATGGAGGGGACACGGAGTCTGAGATTTCGGGTGGCTAGCCACACCCGATCCCCTACCTTTAGTGCAGGAAGGTTTCGACGGTGACGGTCAGCAGCCGACTTGTACCGTTGCATAGACATATTGAGTCTTGCTTGAGTCTTGGCCCAGATTTGCGATATGTCGTGGACGAGGGATTCAACCGCAGGCACTTCGGAAGCCTGAACTTCAGATAAGAGAGGGGGTGTAGGGTGTCTCCCATAAACAATGAAAAAAGGAGAGTATCCCGAGGAGGAATGTGAAAGGTTGTTATGAGCAAACTCAGCCCAGTAGAGGAGATCACTCCAAGAAGCTTGATGTTCCGAAGAGAAGCAACGCAGGAAGCACTCCAGGTCCTGATTTACTCGTTGCGTTCCGTCTGTCCGTTCGTCTGAGGGTGATAACCTGAAGAGAACTTGAGCTTGAACCCGAGTTTGGCACAGAAAGCCCTCCAGAACTTAGCCACAAATTGTACACCACTATCGGAGATGATCTCCTGAGGACATCCATGAAGACGGAAGATATTCTTCAGAAATAGATTAGCAAGTTCAGACGCTGAGGGAAGGCCTTTACAGGGAATGAAGTGGGACATTTTGGAGAAGCGATCTACCACGACCCAGATGGTATTATAGTCATGGCTTAGATGAAGATCAGTGATAAAATCCATTGTAATGCTGATCCAGGGGGAATCAGGGATGGGAAGCGGAAGAAGAGGGCCAGGAGGACTCTGCCTGGGAGTCTTGTTGCGAGCACATATGCAGCAGGCAGACACAAATTTGCATACATCCGGACCCAGAGAAGGCCACCAGTAGTATCTAGAAAGGAATTCTTTGGTCTTTTTGTAGCTGGCATGGCCTGCAAATATAGATTCATGTGCCCAGCACAGCAATTTGGGGCAGAGATGTGGAACCACAAAGGAACGTCCAGGAGGAGGAGTAACCGTGGTGGAACTCGTTAATGCAACTACTTGAATAGGATTGAGAATAGTCTTGTTGTCTAGAACAACCGGAGAATCAGCTTCAATAAAGGATCTTGATAATGCATCGACTTTGCAATTCTTAGTACCAGGACGAAAAGTAAGAATGAGTTGAAACCGGGAAAAGAAAAGGGACCAGCGGGCCTGGCGAGGATTAAGACACTGTGCCTCCTGAATGTAAGTAAGGTTTTTATGGTCGGTCATTACGGTCACGGGATGTAATGCCCCTTCAAGGAGATAGCACCATTCTTCTAAGGCCATCTTCACTGCTAGTAGCTCCTTATCTCCAATACCGTAGTTCAACTCGCAGCCTGAAATTTTTTGGAGAGAAATCCACATGTATCCAAAGAACCGGAATAAGATCTTTGGGACAGGACGGTCCCTATTCCAACTGAGTATGCATCCACCTCGAGAAAGAATGGTCTCTCTTGATCTGGTTGTTTAAGAATGGGAGCGGAGATGAAGGCCTTCTTGAGAGTTTTAAAGGCTGTAACTGCCTCTAGGGGCCATGATTTACAGCAGGCTCCCTTGCGAGTTAAGGCCGTAATAGGGCTGATGATGGACGAGAAGTCTCTAATGAACTGGCGATAATAGTTTGAGAAACCAATAAAGCGTTGAGTAGCTTTCAGACCAGAGGGAAGTGGCCAGTTGAGAATTGCTTCGACTTTCTTTGGATCCATCTGGAGGCCAGTACCAGATACTAGATAACCAAGGAATGGAACCTGGGAACATTCAAAGAGGCATTTCTCCAGTTTGCAGTACAAGGAGTGCTGACGGAGACGAGAGAGAACAGTCTTGACATGGAGACGATGGGAATGTAGGTCAGAAGAAAATATCAGGATATCATCCAAGTAAACAATCACAGATTGGTATAACGGATCCCTGAAGATCTCGTTGACGAAATCTTGAAAGACGGCCGGAGCATTACAGAGCCCGAACGGCATCACCAGGTACTCGTAGTGCCCATCGCGAGTGTTGAATGCTGTCTTCCACTCATCACCCTTGCGAATACGTATCAAGTTATATGCTCCCCTGAGATCGAGCTTGGTGAAGATCTTAGCACCCCGGATACGATCAAATAATTCCGTAATAAGGGGAAGCGGGTAGCGGTTCTTGATAGTGATTGCATTCAAGCGACGGTAATCGATGCAGGGTCTTAAAGAACCATCTTCTTTTTTCACAAAAAAGAATCCAGCCCCTGCGGGAGAGTGAGATTTCCTGATAAAGCCTCGCTGGAGATTGTCAGAGACATATTGTGACATGGCCTCCATCTCCGGTAGGGACAATGGATACACCCTACCTTTAGGAATGGTTTTGTCAGGCATAAGTTCGATGGGACAATCCCACGCTCGATGAGGAGGTAAGGTCTCCGCAGCAGATTTGCTAAACACATCGAGAAATTCCAGATATGATTCCGGGAGCCCACTTCAGGAAACCAGAGGAAGACAAGGCACGTGGATGGGTGGGTGCACCTTAGAGAGGCATTTGTTGAAGCAAGAAGCCCCCCACGAAGATAACTGGGCGTGGAGCCAGTCGAACTGGGGGGAATGAGTCCTGAGCCAGGGTAAACCCATAATTATGGAGTTGACGGATTGAGGAATGACCAAGAACTTGATCCACTCTTGATGAAGGACCTCTACCAGCAACCGGACTGGACTAGTAATGCAGGTGATGGAACCGTTGACAACTTGATTACCATCTACTGCGGTAAGAATAAAAGGCTGCGGCAACGGATGAACAGGTATACCAAGCTTCGATACTAGAGTGGCAGAAATGAAGTTCCCTGCGGATCCAGAATCCACAAAGGCGGAGCATTCTAGGGAAGTATCTGAGGTCTTGAGGGTAACTGGCATCAGGAAGTTGGTATCTTTGAGGGAATAGGGAGAATGGAAACTGGATCCTAGGACAACCTCCCTACTACCTCCCTACTATTGCCTAGGAGGTAGAGTTTCCCGGCCTCTTAGGACAAGTTGACAACAGATGACCAGCCTCTCCACAATAAAGACAGAGGCGATTCCTAATCCGGCGTTCTCTCTCATCCCGAGATAAGCGAGAGCGGCCGATCTGCATGGGTTCTTCAACCGGAGGTGCCGGGGACTGGAAACGAGGAGCCAACCGAGTGAGGCGGCTAATTTTGGTCTATCTCCTGGGAACGTTCTTGTTGGCGAATGTCCACCTTGACGCTAAGTGAGACCAGCTCGTCCAGTTTAGTAGGAAGATCCTGGGAGGCGAGAGCATCCTTGATTGGATCGAACAACCCCTGTCAAAAAGTAGCTGTTAAGGCCTCATCGTTCCATCCCAGCTCGAAGAGACGAAGGTGCAGAATTGTACAGCATACTGACCAACCGAGAGGGACCCTTGATGAAGAGCAAGGAGGCTGGAGGCGGCAGAGGACACCTTCCGGAAATTTTCAATAAATACAGTGGCGTTATACAGAGATGCATCATTCCACTCCCATAACGGGGAAGCCCAGGCCAGGGCCTGTCCGGTGAGAAGGGATATAATATAAGCTACCTTGGCCATTTCAGAAGAGAAATTCTCCGGTGCAAGTTCAAATTGAATAGAGCATTGATTGAGAAAGCCACGACACCCCTTAGGGTTACCATCAAACTTCTCCGGAGTAGGTATACGTAGATTCCTGGACGTAGTAGTACTTGCACTCAAAGAGGAGATGGCTGGGGTGGATTCAAGGCATCCAAGTGGGAGATCACCCCTTGAATACAATGCAGGAGTTGAGCTTGGTGGGATTCTTGTTGCTCCACGCGCTGACCCAAATGGAGGAGAAGATCGCGAGCAGAGGGTTCCCTAGAACCGTCCGTCATGGCCAGAGTAAATTGTCAGGCCCGAAATAGAGAGGAACACTAACCGGTATTGGTGCTACTGAGCAGATAGGTGCGGAGTCTAACGTACCCCTGGTTTTCACCAGGGACCCCCGCAAGGAGGTATGGACTTTGCTGCAAAGGGTTGTTATGTGCGTATTGTCGCTAACCAATAACGATTGTCGAACCTCGATTTGTGTTTCCAAAGCACAAAGATTTATTCGTAATAAGTAGAATAATATGCTCAAGCGAAGTAATAGTAAATACAGCCGTTACTTATCGCAGGCGCTCTGGATCCAGTGCAGTCATTCAATCCTGAAGTCTGGGGACAAGATGTCTGCCCTCTGGATCACAAGCTGCTGCTTATATACACAATCAAATACAGTAATACAATGAAGATGGTATAGCTTGCATCTATTGGTCCAGGTCTCAGGAATGTCCAAAGGGTTGTCAATTATTGGCTGGTTCATCCTAAGGAATCCAAAGGAGGGGGTCATCTCTGCAGGGGGGTATGCTCTGCTCTTCCCGCCAGGATTCCTTAGTCTTAAGTAGTTCATAATTCCCTATCATTCATAACTTGTGTATGCACTCTGCGATTCCCTCGCAGAGTGAACCAAACAGTAGGATATGTAACAAGGTTCATTATGATACCACTCATGATGTGATTCCTTCAACCTGTTCCGTGTATTTCACTAATATGCATGTTACTCTGATATAACATATAAATACTACTATATTTCGTCATAACTGACTATGTGTTACAACTTCCATTAATGTGTACTATTTTATAAGTATGCGTGTTTGTGCGAATGTATGGTAAATGACCAATTACTGTTGCTGCCACGTGTAGTGGATGCCTACGCCCTTTCACGCCGTAGCGTGCCCTTGTACGTAGATGCGTACCATACGCATCTTTTTAGACAGTGACAACCAAGTTTGCTAGACTTTAATTGAAATGACTTTATCCAATTTGCTGACTTCGACAGCTCCACCCTTTGATAGTGTACTAAACTATCACCCAATCACCGTTTCAAGTTCAGGATTATACAATACTTCTTCACAGACCATGATCTCGGTATCTGGTACCACCCTTTCAGTCTCTTTCTCAGTGTTACTCCTATGAGACCGTTTTTCACACTTCAACACAGTAGGAACACATTTGACAACTAAACCAATTGCTAAGATGACACCCAGTATAAGGAGAAGGAGCTTACCTACACTAGCAACCATTTCCTGTACCCACTCCCCCAGACCGGAGAACCATTTCTCAGGGTTCAACCACGAGAACCAACCCGCCACCTTTTCCCCGACCTCATATAACGAAGAATTATGGCTCTTTCGAAATTCCCATTTCAGCTGTAAAATTTCATCCATCTTCCGGTCTATAACCTCTTTAGGTTCATCCGTATTATTAGTAATGTACGTGCAACATTTGACACCGAACTGGGTGGCCAGTGTCACACAGTACCCACCAGTAATAGAGGTGAGATAATTTAGTACCAGTCTATGCTGCACCAACTCCTTCTTGTACGCTTGTAGCTCTCTTCCAGTGTACCTGAAAGTGTCATCATACATCTCGGTGATATTATCTATTAATTTAGCTAGGTCTTGGATATATTTGAAGTTTAATGTTCCCCGAGCGGTCCTGGTGAGATCTAGAGCAACCATAACTTGGAAACCAGCAGTTTCACTAATCAATTTTGTAGCTATGGGTTCCTCACCAGGAATCATATTTCTCTTGCCACGGTGTTCATACTGTGTGTGTATGTATGGTGGTGATGTAGTCTTGTGAATACCAACCATTTCTTCATGAGTAATAGTCATGATTTCAGGAACCAGTTTAGCTAAGAAACACAAGCCTTTGGAACTCGGAGTCACCCAGGAATAAGCTTTCCTCCCACAAACAAAATACACATCATCAGGGAGAACATAAGGAGCAGTATGCCCATGAATTATATCACACAGAGTTTTGATAAAACTACCCATGCCTAGTGTCTCCATTTGTTCTAGACACGTGTCGGCATTAATGACATTTTTACATTTATCTGTAGAGACTTTTCCAATGGATACCTTCTTATGTTTGGTTATACGCCCTAATTTGTGACCTCCATCAACATTCCTGCCTAGTAGTGACCTTGTTAGTCTCCCTCTAAAATGAGTGTGGCGAGCCATTGTCTGATCTGATAGGTCAGCCTCCCAATTCTCCAGGCGCTTTGCATAAGATATGTTTAAGCACAGCAAAGATCTGTCTATGGAGTATTGTCGAAGCGTCAGACTAGGAGACCTAGTGTTATTGTACCTCCCGTCTATGGGCCTCCCACCCCTCAATTTGAGTACTTCAGATATATTTAGAGGGAATGGCACTAGTCCTATATTATGCTGCCCTTGAGGCACGTGAGAGCACACCCAACACTCGGTTTGGTTTAGCACCTTACCCACCAGGGAGTGATAATCCTCCAAAGGATGCCCGCCTATATTCAGAGTACTGGGGGACTGGCATCGTTGGATGCATCTCTCTTCAACTAGGGAGTCGCAGAACTTGCAGATACAATACTCATCAGACAATAGCCCCTCACACTGCCTCCGAGTTTCTGAGCTAGCAGACCTTTTCATAACCCTTGAACCAAGTTTGATAATGGGCTGCTCTGAGTATCCTATTAACTTTTCTTCGGCTTCCGTTTCATCAGTATCACTCCCAGAACTCTCCTCCGTCCTCCATCCTCCTTCACAAAAATAGAATGTCCTAGAAAGAGTAAAAACAAGGAAAATCCTGGAACAAAACAAAAACAAAAACCGCCACTCCATTGCTGGAAAGATAGTTCTGAGGCAACGTCTCTGGTTCAGATGTCTCGACTGCAGGCTTTAGGTCTCCCGGAACAGGCTCACAAGTGACAGCTCTATGTCGTTGGTCTTAGTTTTATCTTGCACTTTCTCCGGATTATGGACTCTCCTGCAGTGGGTGGAATGGACCCAAGTGTCTCTCTCTGCAACCTTCAGTGATGTAGTACTGGTCAGCAGCACTTGGTACGGGCCTTCCCAACGGTCTGTTAAACAACCTGAACGTAAGAAATTGCGGATCATAACATAGTCTCCAGGTTCAACATCATGACAGTTGGCATACCAGGTGACAGCATTTTTAGTTTTTGTTGTTGTTGTTTCAGCTGTCTACTCATTCTTATAAGATATTGTACAGTCACTTCATTATTACACTTCAAGTCGTCTTGTGGACTCACGATCAAATGAGGCTGTCGTCCGAACAGTATCTCAAAGGGGGACAGATTAAGAGGAGGTCTAGGAGTGGTTCGAATGCTATGGAGGACCAACGGCAAAGCCTCAGGCCATGCCAACCCAGTTTCAGCCATTATCTTACCCAGCTTGTTCTTTATAGTACCGTTTACTCTCTCCACCTTACCACTGGCTTGTGGTCGGTAAGGGGTGTGAAGTCTGCTACTGATTCCCATGAGTTTACACATATTTTGGAAGATATCACCAGTAAAATGGGTACCCCTATCACTTTCAATGATTCTAGGGATACCGAACCTACACACAAAGTCTTGTACAATTTTCTTTGCAGTGAACACAGCAGTATTAGTGGCTGCCGGATATGCTTCTACCCAACCGGAAAACACATCAATACACACTAACACATACTTTAAATTCCTGCACGGTGGTAATTGGATATAGTCAATTTGTATTACCTGGAAAGGTCCGTCTGTAGGAGGGATGTGGGATGGCTCAGTTGGAATAGTTTTCCCAACATTTTTCCTCAAACAAGTAAGACATGACATTGCTTTCTTACCAGCCTGAGAGGAAAATCCGGGAGCACACCAGTATGCTCTCACCAGTTTGCACATACCTTCTTTACCCAGGTGAGTCAGGCCGTGTGCTGCTTCAGCCAGGCTTGGATAGTATGTTCGGGGAGCTGCAGGCTTACCTTGTCCATCCCTCCAGAGTCCTGAGGACTCTTGACCACATCCCTTCGCCTTCCAGACCGCCTTTTCCTGCAGGGAACACAAATCTTGCATTTCAATTAATTTCTGCGTGTCTAATGTCTGAAAAACCATCATACTCTCGGTCGATACAGTCATAGGTTGCCCTGCTGCCCATTTAGCAGCTTCGTCTGCCCTGTTGTTGCCCAATGACACTGGGTCTTCTTCAAAGGTATGGGCTTTGCACTTTATGACGGCTACTGTTCTGGGTAACTGTATCGCTGTCAGAAGTCCTTTTATGTGTTGTGAGTGTGCCACTGGTGTACCTGCTGCTGTCGTAAAGTTTCTAAGACGCTAAAGGGCCCCAAAATCGTGCACTACCCCGAAGGCATACCTAGAGTCAGTATATATATTGGCTGATTTACCCTCTGCCAATTCACACGCTCTCCTTAGTGCTACTAGTTCCGCCACCTGGGCTGAGTGAGGTGGACCAAGGGGTTCAGCTTCTACCACATCCTGATCGTCTACAACAGCGTAACCAGTACATAGCTCTCATGTCTCTGTCTATGGCAACTTCCGTCTGTATAAAACGTAAAATCTACATTTTCTAAGGGGGTGTCACGTATGTCGGGCCTTGCAGTAAAGGTCTGATTCAGGTGTTCCATACAGTCATGCGTGTCAGTATTCTTGCCTAACTCATCATCAACCAGGGTCTCCTCACCTCCCACCCTTTGTGTCTCTAGAGACACATACGGAAGGTATGTAGCTGGATTTTGTCACTCACCGGACTGTGAGTGCTACTTCCCGTGTGTTTAGGAACCGTGGCCGTCCACCATCCTGAGGGTCTGCGCATGTGCAGCCCTTTCAAACCTTCAGTACATGTTTCCTTTTAGTTAATTGGCTGATCAGGCAACACTCCCTATTTAAAGCACCTGAGGTCAATACCTCGTGGCCTGATCTTGGAGTCTCATTCCCCATGAGCCTCTGAAGTGTTCCTGTGTTTCCTCGTGTGTTCAGCTCCTGCTGATTCCTGTTGTTCGTTTGTGGTTTACAGACCACTTCATCTCCCCAGTGTTTCATCGTGACTGCACCAGCTGATTCCTATCCGCTGCCTCTGTGCTACTTCAGTTTGCAGTCCACTTCAACTCTCCTGTGTTTCATTGTGACTGCACCAGCTGATTCCTATCCGCTGCCTCCGTGTATCTACAGTATCCTGCTCACTTCAACTCTCCTGTGTTTCATCGTGACTGCACCAGCTGATTCCTATCCGCTGCCTCCATGTATCTACAGTATCCTGCTCACTTCAACTCTCCCGTGTTTCATCGTGACTGCTCCAGCTGATTCCTATCCGCTGCCTCCGTGTATCTGCAGTTCCCTGCTCATCGCAACCCTCCAGTACTCCTCGTGTCTGCAGCCAGCTGATCCGCTCTCCGTGCTTCTGCAGTGTCTCCGCTTGTGTCAACTCGCCTGTCTGCATCGGATCAACGCCCCGCTGCTTTCATCTCGTCTAGACCATCTTTACTCTTCAGTGTTCTCCAGGTGTCCAGTTCTATATACTACTGCTTCCTGAGTATTTGTTTCTATCCCTGCTGGTCTACCTACCTGTGCGCTGCACCTACTTGATTACCGCTTCTACCCTCCTGGGACTTCGCATCCTGCCGGCCTCCAGCCGTTCAGGTATCTCTGCACTTCTGTCTGACAGCCTGCTCCTGAACCACGGTATGCATACTTCTCATTGACTGTGCTGGTGTATTGCATATCTTGCTGGACTGAGTTGTTCTCCTCTGGAGTTTACTATCCGCTGAGACTATTGCCATCATTTGACTGTGTTACCTTTTGCCTGGATAGTTCTTGCGACTTTGCATTATTTTGCAGTGCTGTTCAGTCATTACTATATTGTGCATATCATCGTGGGATCAAGTTCAGTGTGCCTGTGTATACTCTGCATTGCATTTCTCTCCCTGTGCTCCTCCTCACGTATATATTCAGTGGTACAACTTGCTAGAGGCAGACCACTGTTCCCTGTTTCCTGAGTCACCTGTTTCCAGTATCCTTTCACATAGCAGTGGTACAACTTGCTAACGCAGACCACTGACTTCCCGGATACCTCCACCTGGATTCCATTCCTTCACCTAGACAGCGGTACAACTTGCTAAACGCAGACCGCTGACTCTCATCACCTCCTCGTTACTTCTGGACATTCCTCCTCACTATAGCAGTGGTACAACTTGCTATCCGCAGACCACTGACTACCCTCACGTTTCCCTTGTCCATTCAGTTCCTCGTGTACTATTACTACATATTACCAGTGCTGCTAGTCATAGACTTTCCACGAGCATTCTCTACTATCTGCTGTCTCCTGTTCCGTGATCACCCCGCTACCAGAGTACCATATTACCACCTATACTGCTCTGGTAAGTCCATCATCTGGTGATCCCTGGGTAAAGACTCCTAGTGCCCGTGACAGATTTAAGGTGCTACATCGTTTGATGGTGATGTTTGAGGGTGCCATCAGGGCTAGTTCCCACTTTGTGAATCTAGCTGAAGAAACATGTCTGGTTTGGGCTGAATTTAACAGAGCTGATACAGCATGGGGTGTATAGATAGTTGAATTGTGTCCTAATACTACGTCCTCGCTCTTACTCACCAGAAGAGCCGTTGCTGCTATACTTCTGAGACATGTTGGGAGTGATCTTGCCACATTGTCTAATTGTGCACTGTAGTATGCTACCGGTCTGCTAGCGTCACCATGTTTCTGTGCGAGGACACCTGCTGCACAACCATCAGCTTCTGTACAAAATAGCTCAAAAGGCTTTTCATAATCAGGTATTCCCAATGCAGGTGCTCTCGTCAGACTATCTTTAAGATTAAAGAACGCTTGCTCTGACTCTTCTGTGTGTACAACACGTTCTGGTTTTGAGGAAGAGACTAAATCCTGCAATGGTAATGCCAGAATAGAAAAACCTGGGATCCAGGATCTACAGTATTCACACATCCCCAAAAAAGTACGAATCTGCTTCTGGCTCTGCGGCAGAGTCATGTGTTGTATGGCCTCAATTCTGTCGGTTGTAACATGATTTAGACATAGAGTTGTTGTGGGGACTAAACAACAGTTGTGAATCAAGGATTACACCTAGGCAACGCGCTTGCGGGGTGGGATTTATGGTCATGTTATCGACAGAAATAGAAATGTCAGGCAGGAAGCTTCTGTTTATGGGTGGGAATATTATTAATTCAGTTTTTGAAAGATTGAGTTTGAGTTGGCGAGAAGACATCCAAGATGAAATGGCAGAAAGACAGTCAGTAACGCAAGACAACACAGATGGTGAAAGATCAGGAGAGGATAGATAAATTTGTGTATCATCCGCATAGAGATGATACTGAAATCCAAAGGAGCTTATTAGTTTTCCAAGAGAAGTGGTGTAGATAGAGAATAGCAGAGGACCTAGGACTGAGCCTTGTGGAACTCCAACTGATAAAGGAAGCGAAGCAGAGGTGTATCCAGAGAAATTAACACTGAAAGAGCGATAAGATAGGTAGGATGAGAACCAGGATAGGACAGTGCCTTCAAGACCTAGGGATTGTAGCGTTTGTATGAGGAGAGAGTGGTCAACAGTGTCAAATGCAGCAGAGAGATCCAGGAGAATTAGAAGAGAGTATTGGTTATTATTTTTTGCTGTGATCAAATCATTGACAACTTTGGTCAGTGCAGTCTCTGTGAAGTGTTGAGAGCGAAAGCCTGACTAAAGAGGATCCAATATGTTGTTTGCTGTAAGAAAGTGTGTGAGGCGTGTGTAGGCAATTCTCTCGAGAAGCTTGGAGGGGCATGGGAGCTGGGAGATGAGGCGGTAATTTATGAGAGAGTTAGGGTCAGAATTCTGTTTTTTTAAAATGGGAGTAATCACTGCATGCTTGAATATAGATGGAAAAATACCAGTAGAAAGAGATAGATTACAGATTTTAGTTAGAGGGGGAATGAGCACAGGAGACAGGGACATACCCATTTGTGAGGGAATGGAATCAAGAGGACAGGAGGTAGATCAGGGCCATCTTAACAACATTATGGCCCCCCGGGCAAAGCAGTGCACCGGGGCCCCTAGATATAGATATAGATATGTAGATGTATACAGATACAGATATAGATATATAGAGATAGAGATAGATAGATGTACTTGCTCAGTGACCCTTGAAGGTTTTTTTTGCAGGTTTTTTCTTTTGCAGGATTATTTATTCTCATTAAGAGTTGTGCCTATGGGGCTCCCTTGCCCGTGGGGCCCCCGGGCAGCTGCCCATCGTGCCCAATGGAAAAGATGGCCCTGAGGTAGAGTAGGAAGATGAGAAGAGAGTAGAAACTTCCTCTTCATTTGTGGGATCAAATGAAGAGAGAGTGTCAGAGGGTGCTACAAAGGAATTAAGCAGATTGCTTGTCAAGGGAGATACCATTTCAAGCCTGATCTTATCAATTTTGTCCTTCAAATAGGAAGCAAGATCCTGTGCACTGATGTTAGTTGAAGGATTTGAGGCAGGAGGATTCAGAAGAGAGTTAAATGTGTTAAAGAGGCGTTTGGGGTTAGAAGCCTGAGCATAGATGAGAGATCGGTAGTATGCTTGTTTAGCAGTGTCCAGAGCATTTCTGTAGGAGTGGTAGATATCAGTATATGTGATGAAATCATTAGAGGCACAAGATTTACGCCAGTGACGTTCTGCTTTACGAGAAAGTTTTTGTTACTGTAGTGTGCCACGGTTGGCAACGAATTCTACGCGAAGTATGTAGTGTCGCTGGAGCCACTTGATCCAGGGCAGTTGCTAGGGTTTAATGAAAATGGGGTACTACCCGATCAGGGGAGGAGAATGTAGAAATTGGGGAGAGGTGGTGTTGGAGAGAGGTGGAAAACTGTTGAAAATCAATAGCGTTGATATTTCTGCGGGTACGAGGAGGCTTGGAAGAGTTTGACACCAGGTAGGGTAAAGAACTGGGGGTGAGCGCGTAGCTATTAAGGTGATGATCCGAGAGGGGGAAAGGAGTGTTAAGGAAATTAGAAACTGAGCATAGTCTAGAGAAAACAAGATCAAGACAGTGGCCATCCTGATGAGTAGCAGATTCAATCCACTGGGAGAGGTCAAGTGAGGAGGTTAGAGAGAGTAGTTTGGAAGCAGCATTGGAACGTGGATTAGAAGTAGGGATGTTGAAATCACCTATGATGATGGTGGGGATATCAGTAGATAAGAAGTGAGGGAGCCATGCAGAAAAGTGTTCAAGAAATTGTTGGTGTGGACCAGGGGGGCGATAGATGACAGCAACACGCATAAAGAATGGGTTAAAAATCCTAACAGCATGTATTATTATTAATATTATTATTAATATTTATTTATAAGGCGCTACAAGGCATCCGCAGCGCCGTACAGAGACAAACAAAATCACAATACAATGGGAGACAGCACAGTACAATAAACACAGCAACTCAGTACGCTCAATGCACAGCTAGAGAGGGCGGGGAAGGGGGAGGGAGGATCCGAAAACGACGGGGCCCAAGAAGGGGGGCGCAGAAGACAGGGAGACCCCCAGGGGGGAGGAGGTAGCGAAAGTGGACGTGGGGTGGAGGACCTTTGAGGAGGAGGGCTAAGTAGCTGGAGAGCAGAGTTAGAAGTGGTGGAAACAGGAGGAGAGATGGCCCTGCTCACAGGAGCGTACAATCTAAGGGGAGAGGTGGACAGACAGAGAGACGCAGGGGAGAGAGGGAGAGTAGGGGGACAGAGGCAGAAGATAAGGTAGGAAGTTAAGTGGGAGACAGAAAGGCTTTAAGAAAAAGGTGAGTTTTTAGGGCCCGTTTGAAGCTGGACAGATTAGGGGAAGTTCTGATGGAGGGAGGGAGCTTGTTCCAGTGGAGGGGGGCAGCACGGGCGAAGTCTTGGATACGCGCGTGGGAGGAGGTTATAAGGGGGGAAGAGAGGCGACGGTCAGAGGCAGAACGGAGAGGGCGGGATGGAGCATGAATAGAGAGGAGGGTGGAGATGTAGGGCGCAGTGGAGTTGGCGAGGGCCTTGTAGGTGAGTGTGAGGAGCTTAAAGAGGATTCTGAAGGGGAATGGGAGCCAGTGAAGGGCTAGGTAGAGGGGGGAGACAAAAGAGGAGCGGCGAGAGAGGAAAATAAGCCTAGCTGCAGCGTTAAGGACGGATCGAAGGGGATCGAGATGAGAGTGGGGGAGGCCAGTGAGGAGGAGGTTGCAGTAGTCCAGGCGGGAGATGATCAGAGAGTGGATAAGGCATTTGGTGGCATCTTGGGAGAGGAAGGGCCGGATGCGAGCGATGTTGCGCAGCTGGAAGCGGCAGGATTTAGCATGTACTTCAAAAGATGTGAATGTGAGTGATGGGACACTTGGTAGAACTGTGAATGTGCACTGAGGGGAGAGAAGTAGTCCAACCCCCCCTCCTTGTCTGCCTCCTGGTCTGGGGGTGTGGGTGAAATGGAGACCACCATGTAAAAGGGCTGCAGGTGAGGCAGTGTCTGAATGCGTGAGCCATGTTTCTGTTATTGCTAGAAGGTTGAGGTTGTATGAGAGGACGGCCATTTTGTTAGGAAGCTCGGGCCCGCCCCCACCTCTTCCACTTCTCAGGTGAGCTGCCACTGAGCACTTATACTCCTTCCCTGTTTCCTGGATTGGTGTCCGCTGACTCCTTCTTCCCCACCCCATGTTTATGTGTCTTACAATTTCTTATATGTTTTTTTATGCTGTTAATGTTGGGACTTTTTGCTAAACTGAAGTCAGAAAAACTTTTTTCAAAAGCAGTTGCTTATCTTCTAATAAGATCTGTGGCATGGTATCACGTATTGCCACTTCTGCTGTAGGAATGGTGACATATTGCATGGGGTCACTCAATATGTCACCATTCCTGAGAATAACTAAGGCACTCAATGTTGTTCTCTCCTTCTTACCCATGATTGTATGTCTCATGTGTATCTCTGGCCCACCACCCCTGTTTATGCCTCATATCCCACATGTCTGTTTTCCCGTTGTGATTGTCCCTCTTTCTACAATTTTGTATGTGTCCCCCTCAGTGAGAATGAAGGTGCCCTTTTATTAGTCATCCGCATCATGTGACAGCGCATGAGTGTGGAAAGAGCCCTTGTCCTTATTCCCGCACACGGAGAAGACAGCATGTTTGGAGTGAGGTGAGTAAGTGAAATAGCTTATCACTGCAGTTTAACATACCGTTTGACTGAGACAATCTTTACATACGTGCGCCTGTACAGGCGAACTGAAAGTCCACATTTGGGCATTCAGTTTTACTAAAGTGGAAAAATAAAAATCTGAAGTTTTAAAAAAAAGATTCAATTTGTTAAAAATATTAACCGGTTGTTAATTTATTTGCATCCCACCACTGTGTGTGTAGAGGACGAAACGCGTTGAGATTGATATAACCTGATACTAAGCCTGTACCAATCGTTTACAAGATAATTGTTCTCTTTCTGGTTCTTGAGCCGAAACCGACTGGTAACTTCTGTGTGGAGGCCACTGGCGGCTATCTCCTGAACTTCTTTGGAGACTGAACTCTTACTTAATACATACATGCTGTTTATAGCTTTTTTTGAGGAACACTTTACACTATTTATATTGTAAGTGTGCAATATTTTATTTGCTGAATAAATGTTATGTTTGAAATACTGCACTATATAGTGTTTCTACTTTTACTATATACCTGCTGAGTGTTTCCTGCCAAGCTGTGACTGAGCGGATAAAGACAACCTGCTTCCATATAACGATGAGCTGAGGTGTCTATCACGGAACTGAGTCACAGATAAGCTGTTTTTTATTATTACTTTCGGTACACAGCCAATTTTGGCAAATCTATATTTGTTGCATCCTACTATTGCTGTAATTACTTTCTGGTACGCATATATCTGTGTGGTGGCAATATATGCCAGTACATCTATGACGGTATTACACTATTGGTTTTTTTCTCTCATTGCATGAATATATGAGATTGGGTGAATGCGAATGACTGCAGCGAGAGGATCCACTCTGATTTTGATGAGCTGTTATCAAGTATAAAGTTGGTATGCATATGCACATACCTGACTTTGTGGATTAACCTACCCACAACTATACACCATAGGCGCCATATCCCTTTTCACTTGTTACTATATATATATATATATGTGTATATATATATATATATATATATATATATGTATATATATATATATATATATAATAGCTATATGTATATAGATATATATATCATGCATTTGCAAATATGTGTAGCAGAATTCTTTCAGTAAAGTGCTAGCCACACCCCACATTAGGTTGGCCACATGCACTTGGCAAATGTCACTCCCACTTCGATGTGGGGCACCGGTGCCATGTCTCGCCCAGGGCACTGAAATGTCTAGTTACGGCACTGCTTAAGTATGTTGGTAAAACCAAAAGATTACTGAAGAGCACATAAGAAATATAAAGAATAAAATACTAAGTCATTCTGTGTCAAAACATTTTTTGGAGGTTCATCAATTCAATCCAGGACACCTCAAATTTATAACTATTGAGAATGTAACATTGGGACCAAGAGGCGGAGATATTGGTAAAAAATTGGCACAACAGGAGATGCTTTGGATCTATGAATGGATGGTGTCACGCTTTCATAAAATCATTGCACAAGCTCTCTGGTCTATCCACTTTATACCCCTCTTTGGTGATGAGGATTGGGTGTATCATAAATCACATTGGTTGTGATATGCACCTTTGATATATCTATTACATACATACTACACTATTGTGTGCCTTGACCTTCTTTGCTTTTTATTTTCCTATATGTATATATATATATATATATATATATATATATATATATATATATATATATATTCCATAGACAAAAAAACTTACAATTTAACATGTCCGATTAAGGTTCCTTACACACCATCTAAGCTGTAAGAAAACTATTGAAACTCTTCCACTCAAACTCCAAAAAGCAATGAAATTACGACGATTAAGGCAGAAGCCTTAATGGACCTGTTACTTGAGCAATACAGACATGGTATGCCATCACATCCTGTGGTTAGCTGCAGATTCAGCACTATCATGTAGTGAGATTGCTGTCACTCACAAAATGGTGAACCTGCTACTTCACAGATTTGTGTGTTCACTGGAATACACACATACAGTACTATTACATTTTCTTAGTTTAGCTTTATCGTAGTTTAGGGCCTGGGTGTCTTAGAAAGAGACAGTAAAGCAACTTCATAAAAAATTAGAACTACAAAATCCCTACAGAGCATTTCTCCCTCCAAGACTGTGCCTGCTTATTAAAGATACCTGCAGAACATAGCTGATCACCAAACAGTATCTGCTCCCAAAAGATCCCTACAGAGCATTCCTCCACCCAAAACACTTCCTGTAGCTGACAGACCCCTGCAGAACACCCTTACACTCAACATACTACCCCCTCCTGACAGATCCCTGCAGAGCATTCCTCCCACCAACATTGTACCTGCTCCCAGCAGATCTCTACAGAATATCCCTCCTCCTGAAACACAATACTTGCTCCTGACATACCCCTGCAGAGCATTTCTCCCTGCAAGACTGTGCCTGCTCCTAAAAGATACCTGCAGAACATAGCTCATCACCAAACAGTATCTGCTCCCGAAAGATTCCTGCAAAGCATCCCTCCACTCAACATACTACCGCTCATGACAGATCCTTGTAGAGCATTCCTCCCTCCAATATTGTGCCTAATCCTAAAAGAAATCTTCAATACATACATCCTCACCAAATATCGTTCCTGTGGCTGATGGATTCCTGAAGAAAATCTCTCTATGCATTTGGATTATACTATTGTGCAATTTACTAAAATAGTCTTGATGGCTTTATGTATCCTTAAAAGTTAGCTTAGTGGTTGTGGAAGAATGTAATGTCAGACATTGCTTACTGAAAACCAAACTAAGTAGAGGCTTATACATCAATTAAATTTTTAACTCTATTGTTATTTTGAAGTTCTAATTTTTTATGAAGTTGCTTTACTGTCTCTTTCTAAGACACCCAGGCCCTAAACTACGATAAAGCTAAACTAAGAAAATGTAATAGTACTGTATGTGTGTATTCCAGTGAACACACAAATCTGTGAATTAGCAGATCCACCATTTTGTGAGTGACAACAATCTCACTACATGATAGTGCTGAATCTGCAGCTAACCGCAGGATGTGATGGCATACCATGTCTGTATTGCTCAAGGAACACGTCCATTAAGGCTTCTGCCTTAATCATCGTAATTTAATTGCTTTTTGGAGTTTGAGTGGAAAAGTTTCAATAGTTTTCTTACAGTTTAGATGGTGTGTAAGGAACCTTAATCGGACATGTTAAACCGTAATGTTTTTTGTCTATGGAATTTATTCGTTTTTAGTAAAGTACAAATATTGATAATTTTCAAATTCTATGTATCTAAAGGTGAAATCACCCACCCTCTGCCCAGCAACAATTCTCTATCACATGCCACCCTGTCCCCTAAATTATTACATGCCCCTCCCACTGCCAACCAGGTTCTCTCACATGACACCCACTTTTCTCACATGTCATCTCCTGCTCATCAGCCTTTCACACATATGGGCCCTTGCTGACCAGCTTCATTTTTATATGCCACCACCTATCAACTAGATTTTATTTCTCATGCCACTCCCTGACCATAAGCTTCTAATATCTGCCCTGCACACCAGCTATTCTATCACATGCCACCACACAACCAACAGCATTTCGCTCAACCTACCCCATGTCTACCAGCTTTTCCCTCACATGCCACCCAACTCACCAGCTATTTTCTCACATTCCAACCTCTGCTCCGCCAGTGACACCTTCACAACACAGAGAGCCATCCTCTGGTCCCTGCACAACACAGAGAGCTATCCTCTGGTCCCTGCACAACACAGAGAGCCATCCTCTGGTCTCTACACAACACAGAGAGCCATCCTCTGGTCCCTGCACAACACAGAGAGCCATCCTCTGGTCCAGTGCCTTAACTATACATTTGGGCGACACAGGGCACCGGCGCCCCCATCTAAGTAGCGAGGTGGGGAGGGGGGGGTCGGAGGAGAGAAAGAGAGACAGATTTTAACTTACCGGTGTTTGATGCTACAGCTGTTAAGTTCCGCCGTGGAATGCACTGACAGGAAGTTCGGCATTTGGAACGCAAATGCCGAACTTCCTGTCAGTGGAATGCACATGCGTTCCACGGCGGAACTTAACGGCTGAAGCATCAAACTCCGGTAAGTTCAAATCTCTCTCTCTCTTCAGCTCTTAAAGGCTGAAGGCAGGTAGCGGGCGGCTGCTGCGCCCCCTTGACTTTGCGCCCTGGGCGACGGCACCACCAGCACCACCCTCGTTATGGCACTACTCTGGTCCCTGCACAACACAGAGAGCCATCCTCTGGTCCCTGCACAACACAGAGAGCCATCCTCTGGTCCCTGCACAACACAGAGAGCCATCCTCTGGTCCCTGCACAACACAGAGAGCCATCTTTTGACCCTGCACAACACAGAGAACCATCCTCTGGCCCCTGCACAACACAGAGAGCCTTCTTCTGACCCATCCACATTTCATAGAGCTATCCTCTGACCTCTCCACATTACATGAAGCCTTACTCTGACCCCTGCACAACACAGAGAGCCATCCTCTAACCCCTGCACAATACATAGAGCCATGCTCTGACCCCTGCACAAGACAAAGAGCCATCCTCTGACCCCTGCACAAGACAAAGAGCCATCCTCTGACCATGTACAACACATAGGTCATCCTCTGACCCCTGCACAATACAGAGAGCCATCATTTTACCCTGCAAAACACAGACAGCCATCCTCTGACCCTGTACAACAAATAGGTCATCCTCTGAACCCTGCACAATACCTATAGCCTTCCTCTGACCCCTGCACAACACAGAGAGCCATCCTCTGACCCCTGCACAACACAGAGAGCCATCCTCTGACCGTGTACAACACAGAGGTCATCCTCTGACCCCTGCACAATACATAGAGCTATCCTCTGTCCCCTGCACATTACATAGAGCCATCCTCTGACACCTGCACAACACAGAGAGCCTTCCTCGGACCCCTGCACAATACATAAAGCCTTCTTCTGACCCCTGCACATCACAGAGAGCCATCCTCTGACCCCTGCACAACACAAAGAGCCATCCTTTGACCCTGTACAACACAGAGCCATCCTCGGAGCCCTGCACAATACATAGAGCCATCCTCTGAACCCTGCACAATACATAGAGCCATCCTCTGACCCCTGCACAACACAGAGAGCCATCCTCTGACCCTGCACAACACAGAGAGCCATCCTCTGACCCTGTACAACACAGAGGTCACCCTCTGACCCCTGCAGAATACATAGAGCCATCCTTTGACCCCCTGCACAACACAGAGCCATCCTCTGACCCTGCACAACACAGGCAGCCATCCTCTGACCATGTACAACAAGAGGTCATCCTCTGATCCCTGTACAACACAGAGAGCCATCCTCTGATGCTGCACATCACAGAGCCATCCTCTGACCCTGTACAACACAGAGGTCATCCTCTGACCCCTGCACAATACATAGAGCTATCCTCTAGCCCCTCCACATTACATAGAGCCTTCCTCTGACCCCTGCACAATACATAAAGCCTTCTTCTGACCCCTGCACAGCACAGAGAGCCATCCTCTGACCCCTGCACAACACAGAGAGCCATCCACTGACGCTTGCACAACACAAAGAGCCATCCTTTGACCCTGCACAATACATAGAGCCATCCTCTGACCCTGCACAATACATAGAGCCATCCTCTGACTCCTGCACAATACATAGAGCCATCCTCTGACCCCTGCACAAAACATAGAGTCATCCTCTGACCCCTTCACAGCACAGAGAGACTATAGTAGCAAACAATCGTGGGAATTACAAATATGCTCCCCCCCCCCCTCCCCGGTGAAGAATTGAAGACTTCAATCAACAATGGGTCCTCCATGAACAAAGAAATTAACAGATTACAAGCCAGGACATTTGGAAGTATTTATAACTTTGGGACTGGGCAAGCCAGGACTTTTGGAATTACAAATTTGTTTTGGATAATTATAAGCATGGACTTTTGGAAGTATAAATTACTTTGGGACAGGGGCAAGCCAGGTCATTTGGAATTACAAATTTATTTTGGACTTGGTTTACAGCCATTCTTGGATTGAAAGCTGCTTGACAACAGAGGAAAACTTCATTGGTGAGTATTAGGGAATTTATTATTTTTAATAAAAATATGTGGTATCAATGAGGGTGTTTACTGTATTTATTGTGGGTTTATTTTTAATAAATCCTAGTGGTTGTAATGAGGGTGTGGTGGTTTTGTAAACATTTTGTTTTGTGGAACTACAGGTCCCAGCCAGCCGTGGGTGTCAGGGCATGTTGGCACTTGTGGTTCTCCAAGTGCCAACATGCCCTGACTGCCGTGGGTATGCTGGTGCTTGTAGTTATACAAGCAGCAGCATGCCCACACTCTTTTGGGCAACCTGGCTGGCTGGGACTTGTATTTCCACAAAACAAATTGACATCTGTTTGTTTTTTTCTCTATTTTTCACCATTATTACCCTACTACCCACAGCCCACGGGGTAGCAAGACCCCTAGTGCTATCAGCACTGGGCTGGGTGTCCCTAGGGGGGGCCCGCTCATTTTTTTCTGCGGACTCCACTCCCTAGGGAATCCAGCCCAGCGCTGAACAGCCTGGGGTTGGTTAGTCATTATGGCAGGGGAACCCCTGCTGCATGTCCCCCATGCTATAGTGCCTCCAACCCTGGCTGGTTTGCCTAGTGCTGGTTAAGTGAAAATCCGGGGAACCACAGGCAAATTTTTTCCCGATTTTCACGGAACCAGCAGTGGGCTGGCAGCACTAGGGTTAATAGTGAATAGATGGGGGACCCATTTTTTTTTTTTTAAATCTCCGTAGAAAAAATATATATATCTATGGGGACGTTTTTTTCTTTCCCCATTTATATATTTTTTTTTTCATTTCTGATATATAGTTTTCTTCAATATAAGAGACATTTGCCCATAGACTGACATTAGGAGCTGTGGCTCGACTGATATATGCACAGTTCTGGTAACACAGAGTTGTGGGTTTAATTCCCCATCCTTGCGATAGTTCTATTTATTGTATTAGCATGGGAAAATCTAGAAATAGAACTATCGCAATGAGTTAAGCTCATTGCGTATCGGACCTCCTACCAGGTAGGAGGTGTTTGCGGCGGCTCCTCCATTTTTTTATTTTTCTGCAATCAAGACAGAAGATTCGTGGGATGTACAAATATGGACCCCCCTGGGTGAAGAACTGAAGACTTCAATCAACAATGGGTCCCTCCTGGACGAAGAAATGAACAGATTACAAGCATGGACTTTTGGAACTACAAATATGTTTGGGACAGGGCAAGCATGGACTTTTGGATGCAAATTTATTTTGGACTTGATTTACAGCCATTTTTGGATTGAAAACTTCATTGGTGAGTATTTTGGGATTTTTTTTTATTTTTTTTTTAATAATAAATCTGTGTCCGGTGGAAAATCATGGTAACTTTAGGGTCAGTAGCATCTGAAGCGCCGATCTCTCGTGTATATTGTTTGTAGTAGCAGAAAGACCACTGCCATATTATATCCTTATAACTTTGACTTTCAAACCGCGTGTCAGTCTAACAACACTGCTAAGAAATCAGGGTATTTTACATAGGAGGCATACTACCCGCTCGAGTACATATGACAAATAGCATTTCTTCACTTCAAAGGCTCCTCCAATAAAAGCAGAGCTCTTGCATATTGCTAACAGTTCATCAGGCTGCTTTGGTTTACATGAACGAGGTTTCTGTCCGTGTCATAAAGCCAGAATTTCCTGCCTGTCAGTTTTACAAGGCTGAGATTTTTAAGCTATCGAACTGACATCTCTGACCACT
>NC_134402.1:209349627-209359627 GCF_038048845.1 Mixophyes fleayi | reverse complement strand
CAGTATATACTAGTGGTGCTTGACTATGCAACCAGGTATCCAGAGGCAATTCCCCTACGAAACATAAAGTCCAGCACCATAGCTAAAGAACTGGTATTGATGTTTACACGCTTGGGAATACCCAAAGAAATTCTCACAGACCAGGGTACTCCATTCATGTCTAAACTGATGAAGGACATGTGCCAGTTGCTAGGGGTTACGGCGCTTCACACCTCTGTATACCATCCACAAACAGATGGCTTGGTGGAACACTTTTACCGCACATTAAAGCACATGCTCAGGAAAGCAGTGGCTCAAGAGAAAAACGATTGGGACACTTTTATTCCCTATTTGATGTTTGCCATCCGTGAGGTACCTCAAGCTTCAACAGGGTTTAGTCCCTTTGAGTTATTGTTTGGGAGACAGCCCAGGGGTATCTTAGATATGTTAAAAGAAGGCTGGGAGCAGCAAGGTCCCAGGGAGCCAAATCTGGTACAATTTGTGTCCCAAATGTATGAGAGGCTAGGAAAGATAGGGCCCATTGTGCAGCAACATGTAAAAGAGGCTCAGGAACGACAGAAGAAAAGTTATGACAAAAGTGCTGTGGTTCGATCTTTCAAGCCTGGGGACAAGGTCCTAGTCCTGGTTCCTACCCAGGAAAGCAAACTTTTCGCCCATTGGCAGGGTCCATATGAAGTTCTAGAGGCTGTCGGTCCTGTCAATTACAGAGTTCGCCAGTTAGGTAGGAGAAGGGAGGAACAAATATATCATGTGAACCTCCTTAAACCCTGGCATGATGAGGAAACCTCTCCTCAGGTAGTGAGTACTGCCATTGAAAAGTCTGAAGTACCCATAGAGCCAGCCTTGTCCATTCAGCAGAGACAACAGACTGAAGAAATTATTCGCCGGAACAGGGATGTCTTCTCTTCCATTCCTGAGCGCACTACCTTAATCGAACACGACATTGTCACTGCGCCAAGAGTCATTGTCAAGCAGAAGCCATATCGTATTCCAGAAGCCAGACAGGTGGACGTGAGAAAGGAGGTCGAGAAGATGCTCCAGTTAGATGTAATTGAAGAGTCCACTAGTGAATGGAATAGTCCCATTGTGCTTGTCCCGAAACCCAATAGGACAATTAGGTTTTGCAATGACTTTAGGCGCCTAAACGGTATGTCGCAGTTTGATGCCTATCCGATGCCACGTGTGGAGGAACTAGTGGAATACCTTGCTGGTAGCAATTATTTAACAACCCTTGATCTAACAAAGGGTTATTGGCAAGTTCCCCTGACTTCCACGGCCAAGCCAAAGACTGCATTTTCCACCCCTGATGGTCTCTATCAATATAAAGTCCTACCCTTTGGGTTGCATGGGGCACCTGCCACCTTCCAAAGGGCTATGAATAAATTGCTACGACCTCACACAGCTTATGCAGCTGCTTACTTGGACGATATAGTGATTTATACCCCAGACTGGGGATCACATTTAGCCAAAGTTGAGGCGGTCTTAGCTTCATTACGGTCCACAGGGTTAACAGCTAACCCAGAGAAATGTGCCATAGCCATGAGAGAAGCCAAATATTTGGGGTACATTGTTGGTCGAGGGCATGTAAAACCCCAGCTAGACAAAGTGGAGGCAGTCAAAAATTAGACAAGACCAGAGAAAAAGTCACAGTTAAGAACCTTTTTAGGCTTAGTAGGTTACTACAGGCGGTTTGTAAGCCACTTCGCCACTAGAGCTGCTTCACTTACGGACATGTTAAAAAAAAGTTTTCCAGATAGATTAACCTGGTCTGACTCTGCAGAAACCACCTGGTCTGATCTTCGGTTAGCTCTTTGTTCCTCTCCAGTTCTACAAGCACCAGATTTTACCTGGAGGTTCTTCCTCCAAACTGATGCTTCTGGTGTTGGCTTAGGTGCAGTCTTGTCACATATCATGCACCATTAAGATGGATGCAGAACAACCGGGAGGTAAATGCCAAGGTAACCCGCTGGTTCTTGGCACTACAACTTTCAAGTTCTCAGTAGAACATAGGCCTGGGATTCTACACAAAAAATGCAGATGCGTTGTCACAAAAATATTCCCTTCCTCGCGAAGTCCGCGTCCCCCTACTTGGAGACGCTAGGGGGAGGGATATGTAACAAAAGGAGGCATTTAGCTGGCAATATGCAAATAAAGCAGGGAAGTAGAGTAAAACATTGGCACAGTTATGTACCTAGGTAGAGATTAAAACAGGTAAAAACATATGTGTAGTTTAAAATTGGTTTACTTACATGATTTAAAAGCTGCTTCCTCTCAGCAAACAGACAGGGTGGGTCTGATAGTCTAAATAGAGCCAGGGATGGGCGTTTCCTTTTAAAGAGAAGGTGGGTGTGTCACCTGTCCATCAAGCTAGGCCTGTGGGAGGAGTGTCAGGTATAAAACCCTGCTTGTTTCATTGTTCAGGGATCTGGACAGAGAGCTGGACTATGTATAGTAAACGTTGAGGGTCTCCATAATTGCTGTGCAAGTATACGGTGTCAAAACATTATTACCATCCTGACAATAAAGAACCATAAAAAGGAAGAAGTTGTATGCCTGTGCTTCTGCAGTAGCGGGCTCTTGCCACAATATATATGTATATATATATATATATATATATATATATATATATATATATATATATATGTGTGTGTGTGTGTGTATATTATATATATATATATATATATATACACACATGTGTGTGTGTGTCTATATATATATATATTTATATGTATGTGGTTATATATATATTATATGTGTATTTGTATATGTGTATATATCTAATATATAAATGTCTAGTGGTGTGTGTTAGTCTGTCTGTCTGTGTGTGTGTGGAAAAAATAAAACCAAGCTGCAGCGCCACCTGCTGGGCGGAGTTATACACTGACCTACTAAATTCTTAGTGTGTGTGGAAAAAAAAAAATTCAGAAAGGGCTGAAATTTGGTATACTAAGATGTTTTTAATTTGTTAATTTAATTTGTTAATTGTTAAAAGTTTTTATAGAGATTTTAAAAAAATATATATATATTTCTTGAAGGAGAAGTGACAGTTGGGAGTGGTTGGTGGTTGCCGGGGGTGACAGTGGGGAGTGGTTGGTGGTTGAGGCCTAGGCTATGGCCCAAATGCATGACAAGAACCTTTTTAACACCTTAAGTAGCTTGATTTGACTAGAATGCATGAGTATCATGCACGGGTTAACTTGTATATATATATATATATATATATATATATATATATATATATATATATATGTAACACAACAATTGATACACTCTGGCACTATCTACCACATCGGTAAGTATTATGAAATATACATACACTAAATAGTGTCAAGTACAATAATCAGATAAAATAGTCCCAATATATTATATAAAAGTCCACAGTCACTTTACTCATGTATGAGTGGCAGCCACATAGAAGCCTGAATCCAGATGGTCAATCCAGAAGAAATTAGTCACTGAAATAAAGCACAGGCAGGGCGCCTCATAGTGTAATACCAATATAGTAGTGGACGGGATGTGTATATATATATATATGCGTACCATCAAATTAGGATGTAGAGTCTTGAAAATCGAGTGGATCTTCTTCGAGAACTTTAACTCTGGATCTCAACTCGGAAACAACAGAGAAATGTGGAAAATGCAGACATAGCGTAATATTGTAATCTAAGAGGTAATACACCACGTGAGGCTAGGAACACCACAGCAACTTGAAAGGATGTGATATCCAATATTAATCCGGGTACTAGCCAGAAAAGCCAAAAACCACATCTATATGTGAAGGATATATCATATGCGTACCAGATAACAGAAGCTCAAATAACTTCAAAGGTAATAATCAGGAGATGTTTCCTTGAAGACAGCCGTATTCCAATAGAGAAGCACTCCTCCAACGGCGGCATAATAAAAATGGAAAAGGGTACAGTGTGATAAACAATACAAGTTTTAATAAAATGATAAACACTGAACTCACATATAGTTCAAGGAACACAGCTGGTCAATAGCAAGGCTCGACGCGTTTCGTCTTGACCACGGCAAGACTTCCTCAGGAGCCACATATACTACACATAGGGCAACATTATGAACTTTTCTGAAATCCCCTATCTTTAAAATGGGGCACACTTTACCAAATTGTAAATAAACGGTAACATTTTAAACCCTCAAAGACACTCCTCAGTAATAATTGCTTACTTACAAAACAAACCCCAAGAAATAGGGTGCATACGCAGCGGCGTATTGCGCCAAATGGGTCAAGATGACCAAGGATTGTGTTAGGCCTTTTGCAAAGATCGGTAGTTTTGATTCAGAGGTGTTGAATAATGTTAGAGATAAGGTACGGTTGATTAAATCAACAAAAGTGAGAATTGAAAATGATGACTGTTTAAAATTGTGGCAATCAGAAGGAAACATGTTGCAAGGCAGCGCGTGCACAGCGGAAGTAGCCGTTGAGAAGCATGGAGAACTGAGCGCTATGCGGTTGGGGGCGTAAGTACAGCCATTACCAAAAATGATAAAAATTAAATGAAGTTATATCCTGTTTTAAGTAAATTTAAAACCAATGTTCCTGAGGAAGAAGATGAACCCACTGTAATTTCAGCCATTGCCCATGCTATTAACATGCTGGGAGTACAGCACAGACAAGGCAAGGGAGTGGTCCCACCAGCAGGAGCAGCGGCTGAACTAGGTTAGAGTAGTGAAGTAAGTACAAGGAGGGAGAACATTCACAGTACTGAAGCAGCAATTCCTGTGATTAATCCTGAATGTAGTGATTTGGTTGGTACTTATCCTCTCCGAACAATAGCAGTTCCTAATAGGAAAGCGGACAAGGATGGTATAGTTCCTATAAGAAATGTAGCAATGCATTGTCCTTGGACTAGATCTGAACTACATTGAGTTAAGACTGATTTCCCAGATCCTAAAAAAGAGTTGGCCAGATGTCAGAAATTTGTTAAAGATTTAGGAAGTGCGCACAAGCCAACTAATAAAGATTGGCGAGTGGTGTTGAGGGCCTGCCTTCCTCCCAATACTGACATACATAAGTTCATTAAGGATAGTATGTTGGAGAAGGACAGAACCTTAACAGATGAGGATAACCAAGAGAAAATTACGAGAAGTGTCTCACAGTTGGCCATCTATTTTCCAGTTATAGTGAATTGGAGCAAGATTTTCCCTTTCAAACAAAAGGATAGTGAAACTGCAGTTGATTATTTCGCTAGAGCTCTGTCAGCAATGACACGGTTGACTGGGATATCTGACATAAAAGAGGATCCACATCTCAGGGAGGTGGCTGTAACGGTATTAATGGATGGTCTCAGAGAAAATTTAAAGACAAGGATACAAACCTCATTACCTAATCTGCCGACATAAACATTTTTAGAAAGAAAGAAGCGCAGAGTGATAGGTTAATGACGGTAAGTATTCAGGATTTAGAGGGACTGCACACACGACCACAAGCTTACAACACACACAAAAAGAGACATATGGCAGTGAGGTGTTATAACTGCCAGGAAGAGGGACATCTCATGAAACACTGCAAAGAGAAAAGAGACAGGACATCTAGAGGGGGATCACATAGATACCCACAAAGGAGACACATACAAGGGTTAGAAGACACACAGCAGCTATCCGTGCATGTTATAGCAGCAAATGCTGTGCGGAAAATTGATAGTCAGCGCTAGGAATTAGGTCATACCTATAGTCTACAGCCAGTTAGGTTAACTGAGAGTCTGAGGGAAGAACATACCATGATAGTTGACATAGCTGGTATGAAACAAACCTTTCTTGTTGATACAGGGGTGGCCAGGTCAGTGATAACTTCTTCTTTAAATTTACAGGTCACTAACAAATCCGTTCCAGTTATGGGAGTAACGGTGAGAGTGCTACATTACCCGTCGACTAAACTCGCAGAGGTTACTATAGGGCCTTTGCACACCAAGCATTCATTTATCTTGGCTGCAACGGCTCCTACTAACTTACTGGGCAGTGATTTGTTGTGCAAAATGGGATGTATAATTTACTGTACCCCTGATGGTGTATTCCTAGACACAGCAGGGAAGGTTGCACACGAGGTACAGGACATGTTAAACACCACACAATGGTTAATGCTACACTCTGCCATTCTAGATCATAGTCCATCTCAGGTAAAGGAAATGTTATCACAAATACCGGGTTCGCTATGGACCAGAGATGGACAGTACACTGGATTGATGGCAAATGTAGCTCCTGTGATGGTTAATCTAAAAAGTGTTAGGATAGCTCCAAAAATCCCACAGTATTCATTAAAACCGGAGGTGGAATTAGGGGTGTATGCCGTTATTGATAGGCTGTTGCAACAAGGAATCTTAATTTGTGCATCCAGCTCAGCCAATAGTCCCATTTTCCCTGTGAAGAAGAGTGGGTTGAGGGGCTATAGATTAGTCCAGGATTTAAGGGGAATTAACAAAGTTGTTGAGAGCCAATTCCCAGTAGTGGAAGGATGGAGGAGGATGCACTGGACAGTAGGTGAAAGTACGAGCTGCAATATGGACGGGGGTAACCAGTCCCCTCAATTACATTGCAAAAATAGGATGGCCCAAACGCGCTCAGTACTTTGATGATACACAAAATCAAAAAACAAAAGCAAAAACAAAAACCAATAACAAATTCAAAAGTAAATTCAAGAAGAAACAAAATCAAAATTAAAATAAAAGACTAGAGCAAAAGCACAAGCAAAAAACACAAGTGGTTCAAAAGCAAGTGAATCAGGTGAAAATAAGTACATATGTGACCATGAATAATACTTGATACAATGCTGTGCATAAGTAAAGGTGATAAATGATACTGATTAAGGGAATCAGTAAAGGTGTCAGATGCTGTGGGTAAGTAACAATGCAGTTAACTGTATGTCGTGAGAGTTCGGCAGAATACGCTGTGAGGTTGATGATGGCTCAGCTATCCTGGGTGACACGTTTATGCAATTACCTTATCATGGATGCAATATCGCTCAGAGGTAGGCCGTGCTGCGCCACATCTGACGACTGGAGATGATGTTCCGATAGTGGTCCGTGGTGTATTCGGTCAGATCGTGAAGCGAAAGCCTGCAATTTCCCGTATCACGGTGTAGTGGCGTGAGAGAGGCGCCGTTCCTAGTAGCCATTTGTATGTCAACACATGTATTAGGCAGGCGCTGTTTGGTCGGCGGGTGTATCCACAGTCGTGTCCGCAAACAGGTGCCTATGCAGCTGTGTGTGCCGCGCGTGCGTGGCTCGAAATAGGAATGAAAAAGGGCTACATAGTGAAGCACTGCTAGATGGAAGCAGCAACTGCTCTTCTGGTAAGAGCGAGGACATAGTATTAGGACATGATTCGACCGTCTATACACCTCATGCGGTATCTGCTCTGTTGAATTCAGCTCAAACCAGACAAGTCTCTTCAGCTAGGTTCACAAAATGGGAACTGGCTCTGATGGCACCCACAAACATCAACATCAAACGATGTAGTAATTTAAATCCAGCTACATACCTTCCATATGTGCCTCGAGATGCACAAAGGGTGGGAGGTGAGGAGACTCTGGTTGGGGATGAATTTTGTAGGTATACTGATATGCATGATTGTATGGAATATATGAACCAGACCTTTACTGCAAGGCCCGACATACTTGACATTCACTTAGAAAATGTAGAGTTTACGTTTTACATGAGCGGGAGTTGTCATAGACAGACTGAGACGGGAGAACTATGCACTGATTACGCTGTTGTAGACGATCAGGATGTTGTAGAAGCTGAAACCCTTGGCCCACCTCACACGGCCCAAGTGGCCGAACTAGTGGCACTAAGGAGAGCGTGTGAGTTGGCAGAGGGTAAGTCAGGTAATATATATACTGATTCTAGGTACGCCTTCAGGGTAGTGCACAATTTTGGGGCCCTTTGGCATCTTAGAAACCTTACGACAGCAGCAGGCACATCAGTAGCACACTCACGACACATAAAAGGACTTTTGACAGCGATACAGTTACCAAAGACAGTAGCCGTCATAAAGTGTAAAGCCCACACATCCGAAGAAGAATTTAGAATAATAGAAAGTGATAGGGGTACCCACTTTACCGGTGATATCTTTCAGAACATGTGTAAACTCATGGGAATCAATAGCAGACTTCATACTCCTTACCGACTACAAGCCAGTGGTAAGGTGGAAAGGGTAAATGGTACCATTAAGAATAATCTGAGAAAGATAATGGCTGAAACTGGGTTGGCGTGGCCAGAAGCTTTGCCACTAGTCCTCCATAGCATCAGAACCACTCCCAAAACCTCCTCTTAATCTTCCCCTTTTGAGATACTTTTTGACAGACAACCTCATTTGATCATAAGTCCACAGAACAATTTCAAATGCAATAATGAAGTGACTGTGCAATATCTCATAAAAATGAGCAGACAGCTAAAACACCAACAACAAAAGCTGAAAATGCTGTCACCTGGTTTGCCAGAAACTAACTATCATGATGTTGAACCTGGAGAATATGTTATGATCCACAATTTCTTACGCTCAGGTTGTTTAACAGACCGTTGGGAAGGCCCGTACCAACTATTGATGACCAGTACCACATCTCTGAAGGAGACACTTGGGTCCATTCCACTCACTGCAGGAAAGTCAGTAGTGCGGAGAAAGTACAAGACAAAGTTTAGACCGACGACACTGATCTGTCACTCGTAAACCTGTTCCAGGAGACCTAAAGCAGATAAGACACCTGAGCCAAGGACGTTTCCCAGACTATCATCCCAGCAATGGAGTGTCGATTTTTGTTTTTCTTTTGTTCCAGGTTTTTTCTTGTTTTTCTTTTTTGTAGGACACCCTATTTTTGTGAAGGAGAATGGATGACAGAGGCAGGATCTGGTAGTAATATTGATGAAGTGGAGTTGGAGGAGAGATTGATAGAACCAACAGTACAGTCAATTGTCAAACTCGGATCAGGGGTTATGAAAAGTTCTGCTAGCTCTGGAACTAGGAGACAGTGATGCCAGTTCAATAGTAATCTGGACATAGGCGGGCATCCTCTGGAGGATTATCACTTCCTAGTGGGTAAGGCCTTAAACCAAACCCAGTGCTGGGTGTGCTCTCATGTGCCTCAGGGACAGCATTACATAGGATTAGTGCCATTCCCGCTAAACATCTCTGAGGTCCTCGAATTACGGGGAGGGAGGTCCATAGACGGGAAGTACAATATCACTAGGTCACCTACTCTGAAGCTTCGCAAATACTCCTTAGACCGATCTTTGCTGTGTCTGAATATCTCGCAGGTAAAAAGACTGGAGAACTGGGAAGCTGACCTACCTGATCAGACAATGGCTCGCCACACTAGTGTTGAGGGGAGACTCTCAAGGTCACCAATAGGCAGGAATGTTGATGGGCATCATAGACTAGAACGTGTCAACAGACATAAGAAAGTATCCATTGGGAAAGTCCCTATAGGATATTGTAAAAATATTATCCATGCTGACACTTGTCTTGAACAAATGAAGACACTATATTTATCAATGATCGTACTGTACCTTATGTCCTCCCAGATGATGTGTACTATGTTTGTGGGAGAAAGGCTTATTACTGGTTAAAGTTCCAAGGTTTTGTGCCTTTTAGGTAAACTGGTTCCCGAGGTCATTACATTACACATGATGAAATGATTGCTATTCAGAAGACTACAGCACCTCCATACATACACACACAGTATGAACATCATGGCAAAAGAAATATGATTCCTGGTGAAGAACGCATAGCTACAAAATTGATTAGTGAAACCACTGGTTTCCAAGTTATGGTTGCATTAGATCCCACCAGGATAGCTTGGGGAACTTTAAATTTTAGGTATATACAGGACCTAGCTAAATTGATAGACAATATCACTGATATGTATGATGACACTTTCAGGTATACGGGTAGAGAACTACAGGCTTATAAAAAGGAGTTGGTGCATCATAGACTTGTGCTGAATTATCTCACATCTATTACTGGTGGATATTGTCTGACTTTGGAC